>NW_027421947.1:0-300000 GCF_037893015.1 Macrotis lagotis
TAATTGCACAATTGTGTAATAACATGAACCACTCTGTAGCCAACTTTATAATAATATGATCCCCTGTTCAACCTCTTGGAGGCTGGTCCTGCATCAATAAATATATAGTCAAGGGCCTGGCCCATGTACAAAGAATCTCCATGCTGAATCTTCCCTGAGATCCCTAAGCACTTTTCAAGTAAATTGGCCCAAATGTTAGCAGAATCTCTAGCCTGAATCTTTTTTATTCAATTATTATTTTATTTTATTTTTCCAATTCCATTTTTTGAAAATTTTTCAACATTTATCCATATGTATATGCATATTTTAAGATATCATTTCCTTCCTTGTTTTGGATTTGGATATGTGTGTGAGCACATGCCCACACTATCATATATTTATAATGGACATATAAACGCAAAGGCAGCACCTTCTTTAGTCACAGCTGACAACTCACCTTTGATTCCCTGTGAACAGTAAAAGTGACCTTCTCTATAAAGTAAGAGAAGAAAGAAATCACAATGTACTGAACAGCAATCCAAGGTTATGATGCAGAGAGGCTTGAGAATGTGTGGTAAAAATCTGTGGCTCATAGAGACATTGTGATATATGGTGGTTGTCATCACTGTTGTTTAATACCATGGATTTGTTGGAAAATTATCCTTGAAAATTTCCCCCTTTCATTACATTTTGAGTTCCTTGAGGGCCTGGACTATTTTCTGCTTTTTCATATACTTTATTTTGATTTCATCCAGTTACATGTTAGAACAAGTTTTAATATTCACTTTTAAAACTTTGAGTTCTGAATTCTCTCCCATCTTCCCACCCTGTTCTCCCTCACTGAGAAAGTAAGTTATTTCATATAGATCAAAAGTGTGTAGTGTACTACTACATTGTTGGTGGAGCTGTGTACTCATCCAAACTTTCTGGAGAACAATTGGGAACTCTGCCCAAAAGGCAACAAAAATGTGCATACCCTTTGATACAGCAATACCAGTACTGGGTCTATAGCCTGAAGATATGATGAAAGAGGGTGAGAACCTCACTTGTGCAAAAATATTCATAGCAGCCCTGGTTGTGGTGGCAAAGAATTGGACATCAAGTAAATGTCCTTCATTTGGGGAAATGGCTTAGCAAACTGTGGTATATGTATGTCATGGAACACTATTGTTCTATTAGAAACCAGGAGGGAGGGGAATTCAGGCAAGCTTGGAGGGATTTGCATGAACTAATACGGAGGGAGATGAGCAGAACCAGAAAAACACTGTACATCCTAACAGAAACATGGGGGAGATGATCAACCTTGATGGAATTGCTCGTTCCATCAGTGTAACAATCAGGGAAAATTTGGGGCTGTCTGCAATGGAGAATACCACCTGTATCCAGAGAAAGAACTGTGCAGTTTGAACAAAGACCAGGGACTATTACCTTTTTGCCCTCCACCCACCAGGCCTCATGGAGATGCCCAAAGGTTGGGTTACAGGCGGCATGTAGGATAGAATCTCCAGACTTTATTCGAAGCTTATTTTCTTGAAAAAAAATTAAGCAGGATCTTAGGAGTTTTGAAATTAGACATTTCAAAATACTAGTGGATTCACTGAAATCCGATTTCTATGAGGATTGGATGATGACGATGTCACCTGACCAACCTCAAATATAGGCTGGCCCAAACCCATGTTTCAATAAGAAGGAAACTCAGTGTAGCCTTGATGTGGCCACTGGTCTTTCCTGTGGAGAACATGTCACCTGTGAAGCAGAGGAGGAGGCTGAGCGAGTGGATCAGAGGAGGGAGAGATTTCACACAAGTCCAAACAGACCCCTCCCTGAAACAACCCTTCCCTTCATTGAGGGCTGATGCTTTGAGTGTGGGATGGATATTCTAGAGAATTAGGTTCTGCCTGTTTCTTCACTCTTTTCCTCTCACATCCCCTCCCCTATCCGCAGCAGGAATCCATTAAAGAAGCCCCAGTGCAGGCAGGCTGCATTAAGGGGGTGCTGTCTCACTGGCCAATCAGCTTACCTACAAAATGAAAATTAAAGTTTCTAGTTCCCTGACCCCCACCATCCCCCAGAGTACAAGGGGGAAGACCTTGGTAGAGGTGGAGGCTGCCTTTCCTCTCCCGGAATCCCTCACCATCTTAGAACATTCCCTCCTCCCCCCCACCCACTTGGGCTCTGCCCTTCCCTGCACAGGACCAATGATCTCCCCAACACTCCTTTGCCCTCCCATGGTTTTCCTCCCCATCTCCAGTCAGAGTAGTTTCCCTCGGGGCAGCTAGGTGGCACAGTGGATAGAGCACCAGCCCTGGAGCCAGGAGGACCCGAGGTCAAATCCATTCCAGACATTTAATAATTGCATGGCTGTGTGATCTTGGGCAAGCTACTTAACCTCATTACCTTAGGGGTAGCTAGGTGGCACAGAGCACTGGCTCTGGAGTCAGGAGGACCAGAGTAGTTTCCCCCTCCCTTCAGACACACAGTCTGCCCTGCAGGGGCTCGAAGGGAGCCCAGGTGATCTGTCCCCCCACACTTATTGTCCAATAAAAGTTCAAGATCTCCCTTGCTACATACCCCTAGGGGTCCCTGATGGCCCCCAACCATCATTCCATCCTTGATTTGTCCTCTAGTACAGAAGACTGAGCTCAGCATCTTGAGGCTCTTTTCATCTTTACCTCCCCCCTTACTCTCCTGCTGTGGAATGGATGAAGAAAGAAAAAGAGAGAGGGACAGACACAGTCAGACACAGAGATAAAGACAGAAGTTCCTAGAGGTCAAGCACCATCCTACTGGGCCCTGCAACTCACCATCCCAAAGGCAGGAACGCCAACTGGGACCAGCCCTCCCAGAGTGAACTGAGGGGAGGACATTTCCTCCCTGAGGGAAATGAAGTTTCAGCCTGGCAGGCCATCTATTGGGAAAGGAAAACAGACTCCCTGGGGAGTTAATGGGGGAAAGAGGAGTCTTTGATGAGGGGGTAATTCCCAAGTTCCTGAGAACCATCCTGCAACCCCCAGAACACTCTCCACTTTCTGGCAATACAAAAAAAAGGAGTTTTGGGGAATAGGGAAAAGAAAACCATCCCATGCCATCCCAGACTACTTTCTACTTCAATAGTAGAATGGAGGTCCTGAGGCTAGCAGAATTAAAATCAGTTCAAGACCCTGCTTACCTTCTCTGGGCAAATATATTTACTTTTCATTTTGTTTCAATCTTTTCTCTAAAAATTCTATTTTAAAAAATAGAAACAAATCATTAATGACATCAGATAGGTTTTTTTTTTTTATGCTGAATGTTAGATTGAGGTCACAGCCTCATCATGGATGTTTGTGTGGAATGCCCATTTGAGATGAGGAAAAGGTCTCAGTTACTTAAGGAAGTGCCCTAAAGTTGGCTTAAAACAATCTTGCTGCCAGCCAGTACACAGATGAGTCTAGAAATCAGTTCTCTCACTGTAGCGACCACAGGGCCCTGTTTTCCCAGTGTTCCTAAGTCCCCAGGGCTACCAGCTTTATATCACATTGAGGTCTATAGTTTATTCTAACTGGGGCCTCCTAGATGGAAATCGACCTCCCTCTGCTACAGCAGCTGGTTGGGACAAGGGTCCAACTTCTCGTTCACTGATTTGGAGAGAGGTTCTCACTCCTCCTGGTCCATCTGGGACCACTGCTTGTTTCCCTTTCCTGAAGCAGTGACACCTGTATAGCCTGAAGTGCATCTCCTCCAGGTCCTATGGAAGTTGATCCCAGCAAGGTAGATCAATGAATGGGCATGACAACTTCCCCAAAGCTGCCAACCAAGAGGATTCCACTTGGACAGCACTTTGGTTAAGCTTGGCCCTTATTAAAGCTTCAGAATATTTTTGTGGCAGCCACTGGGCAAAGACTATTTCCTTAAACATTCCAGGAAAAAGTTTCCAAAAGGAGCACAGATATGTGAGCTCCTGGCAACTATTTCCTCTTGAAGCAGACCTGCCCTGCAATGCCAAGTCTCCAGGGGAAGAGAGACTCTGCCCCCATCATCCCTGTGGGGGAGGTTTGTTATAAGGGAAGGGGCGTGATCAGACAGGTCATCAAGAACATAAGGCTGGCAGGTGTGGGGGAGGGACACCCTGAGCTATTTATAGAATGTGGCCCTTGGACCTTATACCTAGTGGTCCCTAGGGTGGCCTTTTCCCAGGAGACACCTGATAGTCTGTGTCTAGACCTCTTGGCTATAGTACCTCTTGGCTATAGTCGTTTGGGCTATAAGGGTGTTCCTCCACAATTGCCTTCTCCTTGTTAATTCATCCAGTTCACAGGAGGAGGCAGCCAAAGTTGTCATGGGCCCCTCACTAGGAGAGGTCATGGCATATCTGCATTGCAGTCATTCTCCAGTTCTGTCTCAGGGACAACCTTCAGATCAACCAATGAATTGAATGGGCTAAGATTGAGCTCCTATGTTTTTCTTTTAGTGAAATCCAAGAACTGCCCAAGGATGTTTCTTAGGACTCAAGGAAGTAAGAGATTTGTTTTGTGAAGGAAGTGTCCCATCAGATGACACTCCATTCACGCCCACAATTTCATCCTTGTCCTCAGGCCCTGACACCATACAGGGGAGAACCTGGGTAGACAGGCCAGGGCTGGACATAGGAAGAATTCATTGCCAGTACTTCCATTAGAGACTTGATCCAAGGCCGAGTTTGATCCATTCTGCTTGACCATTGAGAAAAACCACATGGAGTCAGTCTTGTTGGGAAGGTATGCTCCAGTAAAGTTTCAGAGAGATGGCAGTTTATCCCTAGAATCCTAGTGCCAAAGACTCTTTCTGCTTGGGAGACCAGGCTGTGTTCTCTGTTTTCTCCTAATCTCCGTAAAATCACCAATTTAGGGGCCATCATGTTGTATGGTGGGTTGAGGAGAGGGGACTTTCCCTCAAAACCAGAACCTTCTGCTGCTCTCCCAGAAAGTTTAGTGCTCTTTGTTAGCTACTGAAAGTCATGAGAACCGTCCCTCCTCTCCAAGTAACCAATCTGTGACTGCCCTGGCTAAGCACAATAGGGAGGGCAGGGATTGAGATGCATGAATATGAGGATGGTCGAGTCAGCTCCTGAATTCTTGGTTCTCCTCAGTCTCCATCATCGTGGAGTAGAAGGCCTGCCCAGCTGACCCTGGATATTACATGTCAGGTCCATCTCACTGAGGTCACCTTCCATTCTACCTTTCCTACCTCAGGGGTACACACAGGAAAATCCACTTTAGCTCTGCACCTTCCCCCCCCCATTACCTGGTGAGGCCCCTTTAGGTGGGGCCTAAGTATCTCTGATTTTCCTAAGAACTCCCAGAGATTGTCACATCTTGCAAACCTCACTGCTTCCAGGCCATGGCACCTTGAAGTTAAGGATAGGCAGTACCAGGGAATACAAAAGTTGAGCTGGGAGGTGCTATGGGGAGTTAGCAAGATGTCATCATGCTTCTTTGATCCTCACCCTGTCTACTCCCTCTCCTAACATCCCATGCCCCAGGTACACATCTGATAACACCAACACCACAGGCCTCCTCCAGCACCTTCAGGTTGACCAATCAAACCAGGACTGTGCCTACTGGATCTTATAGCCTGGGATGTTAATAGGGCTGATAGTGAAGCAGGACGTGTTCTGGGGAAGGGAATGGGGGTCTTCTACCAGTCCCACAGTTCTTCACTCTATGCTTCTTAGTGGCAGTTTATAAGGGCTAGAATGTGGTGGACAGGACATGAGTGATGACTGCATGAGAGCCTGAATGAACAGAGATATGGACTGGCCTCCATAAGGGAAGACAGAAAAAACAAAGTCCCGGACAAGAGGCTGAGGAGACTTTCTGCTCCTTACAGCAGCTATAAGGCTACATGAACAGGGTCAGTTGGACCAAAACTTCTTCCCCTTACTAGCCTCCCCAGCAGACCCTCTGCTAAGGACAATCTTAACTCACACTTGTGTCTCCCTCCTCTCCTGGTCCATCACCTTGTACGTTCCCACTCAGGTGGCCCAGCAAGTCCAGAGCTGGTCACTGTAATTTGAGGGCTGGTGAAGGGTGATGTCATGGATCACCCTATAGATCCTGGGAGGTGAAGTGACTAGCCTCTTCCCACCTCTTCTCTCTTGGGGCAAAGATCTCAGGTAGGCTTTGACCCTCAGATAGCCTCTAAGTCCAGTTCTGAAGCCTTTCAAGAAAATTCTCATTCATGTCCTTCCAGGGACACAGAGGAAACAATACCTCAGAGAAGGACCAGAGGAGATTTTGTGAGATGGGATGCCAGAACAGCCTTGGGCTCCATGTGAAGCCTACTTTTTAAGACCTTTGCTCCCCCAGGAAAGGAAAGAGAATGGGACATGGAGCTGCTCATAGATGCAGTGGACCAGAGAACAGATTGTCCTGTGTCAGTGATAAATAGGATTTATAGGGCAAGCCGGGTCCAGGGGCTGATCTTACTTCTGATAGCAGGTGGGAGAGAGGGACCTCAGGAAATTGTGGAGGTGATAAGGCAAGAGGGTTTTAGAATTTTAAACTCACAGATCACACCTGTCCATGGTAAGAAATCCTAAAATCCTTCTAATCCTTAGCAATGATGATTGTGATAGCAGCACATCCTCTCAATACAAAACCAGGAAATTACTGAACTTTCAATCTCTATTTGACTATGAGAAGGTTCCACATTGCAGATTATTTTGTGACAAGCACTTTAGATGAAATTTTGACTTGCTTGTTCATGTTGCTCTAGGATGACAGTAATTCTTCCCCCCCCCCCCAAGAAGCATTTGATTCAGGAGCATCTCTGATGAGTCCACATCCTGTTACAGCAGGATATAATGGTCTTGGGTTCTAGCAAGACCTGATTTTAAATAAGACATTTACCAGCTGTGTGACCCTGGCCAAGTCACTTCCCTTCCATAAATTGGAAATAAAAATGGCACCTTCTTACTTGTGCTATTGCAAAGACAAAATGAGGTAGTATTTCTAAAGCCTTTAGCACTCAGTGGCCACATTGTAGCAGCTTTGGAAGTTCTTATTAGGTGTCAAGGGGACAGTCCTGAGGGGCCTTACAGAGTCAGAAGAGTCACTGGCTTGAGTTCTGGGCTTGCCAGTGTGCAGGCTGTGAACAAGCCTCACCTCCATTCCCTGGAGCTGTGACTCGGCCACTGTGTGTGCCCTTTCCCCTCAAAAAATCATCTAAAACATGCTGACATTACCAGAAGGTGGGGTCTGCCTGGGGAAGGAGCTGCAGAATCTTTGCTTGGGGGGGGGGAGAGTGGGGGATCCTGCTTGTTTACTTGTTTTTTTTTCTCCTACAAAAGAAAGATATTAAGAAATCACATTTACTTCCTTCTATATTACTGAAGAAAATGCCACCAGATAGATTTTCGGGAAACAACAAAACCTTCCTACAGTTCCAGAGTGAATACATTGAAGAGAAAGCAATCCAATAACACCCTAATTATGGAGAGAATTGCCCTTTAAATTAAGCCAAAGTGTGGCTCCCGCACAATGAGCACACATGTGACAGTGTCAAAGTCGGACCACAAATGGACTGGCAGAAGGCCAAGGTATCTCAGTCCCTTCCAAGCAGCCATCCTTGATAGTCATCTCCGAACTTCCACCCCCTCAACTGCAGGAACAATAAGCTGAGGGGCCAGAACCTGAGACTGCATAAATCACAGCCCTTCCCCCAACTGTTAGTACAATTTGCATAAAGTTAATCAGGGGGTTGATGGTAGGAAGGTATTTCCTACCAGCCCAAAGAGAAGAAGCAAATCTGTGCCCAGTCTAGGAAAGAAGGATTAAAGGGTGCGGGTAGCATATTCTTCTGCAGAATAGGGAAATCCCAAACCACAGGGAGGTGTGCTGGGGAGGAGAGGGATTGATTATAAAGACAAATTACAGTGTTTTCCCAGACTCATTAGTGGCTGGGTTGAGCACATAGGGTTTTTTGGGGGGAGAGCAATGAATGCTAGATAGACACCCAGGTAAGTTCTGTACAGCTTTGAGACCCATAGAATATATTACTTTCTCAAATAAGAGGGAAAAAAACGAGCACAACCAGCCTTAGCCCACAGATTGCCAAAGAGAAAAATAAGAGAGACTGTGTTGGGTATGGAAGACAGCACCAGGGTTATAACAATCATGGCTATCAGAGGAAAACTCTACTTAAATATATTCTCTATGAATTCCATTTCTTTCACTTTTGCTTCACTCCTTTCCGTCAGAATTTTCTTTCTCTTGGAAGTTTTTGTATAATAGCATTAAGTAAAAGACATTTAACAAAGAAAAAATAGAATTTTTGTTGCAAGGATTCTGTCAAAGTCTCATCTTCAGCCCGCATCTTAGATAAGTGACAACAGGGATCCTTAGGTTGATGTCATCCATTGCTAGACAAAGGAGAGGTCACAATACCAGAAAGATACCTGGAGAGCTTATCTGTAGAGTCCTATTCTGGCCTCTTACAAGCTTCCTCAGGTGAGCATTGGAGGAACAGGAGACAAGTACTCCATCAAGGTCTCCAAGTGATCCAATTATTTACCAGAATAAAAGTGCTTAAATAAATACCTTTGCAATCTCTAATCCACTCCCACTCCCATGGCACTTAGTAGAACAAGGATCTCATGTTCAAAGAGACTTGGTGAAGATAATTCACAATGTTCCCATACACAA
Organism: Macrotis lagotis; assembly: GCF_037893015.1. Taxonomy (NCBI): domain Eukaryota; kingdom Metazoa; phylum Chordata; class Mammalia; order Peramelemorphia; family Peramelidae; genus Macrotis; species Macrotis lagotis. Next base: position 8,643 of record NW_027421947.1, read on the forward strand.
AGGTTCCCAACAGTGTCCTAGGGAAGGCTTCCCCACTAGACACTGAGGGTTCCAGTATGTCCCGGGTCATATATCCAAAAGGAAATCCATCCTCCCCCTCCTTAGCTACAGGCAGGTGGCTGCTATGAACCCAGGTCCTATTGCCCACGTGGAAGTTTGTTCCTTAGGCCAGAGAAGTGACTATAGGAATAAGGTCCTAGAATTACAAGGAAGGCCTCAAAGTTAGCTCTTAGGGCAGATTTCTACTAGATTATAAGAATGATGGCTCTCATTCCCAGGTTTTCTGAAAAATCCCAAAAATGGTCACATCAGAGAATGGACTAAATAAAACTTTCCACTGTGTGGGCAATAGCGGGAGGAGGCCCAAAGGTAGTGGGTTATAGGTGCTCTTGTAATCCCAGGCAGCTGGTGGAGAGTGGAAGGATTTAGAGAATCCCAGCTGATGGTGATTTAGACCTAAGTGAGGATCAGCCCAGGTCCTGACAGGTTCCCATGGATTAAAAATGAAACCACACCTCACTGAGCCTAAGCCTTCCAGATTCCTAGAGGTGTCCCTCCCCATGCTCATCACTACTCATCCCAGGAATATTGGCAGTAGAACCTTTGAAAAATAGGAGTTCCATGTAACTTCCTTGGTGTTCAGTGCCCAAAGTCATCAAGGAGTGGAATAAAAAACATTGCTAAGAGGGGCCTGCCTTACTCCCCTGCACTAGCCACAACTACTGAACAAATGCCTTTTCCTTAGAACCAGCACTTTCTCCTCTTCTCCCAGAAAATTTAGGTTTCATTTCTAAAATGCAGAAAAAAATCACAGTCCTCCTTCCAAGAGCCCAAATGGCTATTGAATGACCAAGGCACAGTGGGGGGAGAGGGGGAGGAGTGGGCTGCATGATAATAATGTCATTTTGTGACTTCATGGCTCTTCTCTGGCACCACCTTCCTGAACCTAGGTGACTGCCCATGTGCCCCAGGATATTACAGCCTCATGCAACCCTGGTGTCATCTTTCCATTTTGTTTAGATAAGTAGGGGACCCCAGTATTTATACAATATCACCCCCATTTTTTCCTTCTGAGTATTGATTCTGACTTTTCCAGATTCCCCAATGCCCATCACAGGGACTGGCACATCCTAGATGCCCAAGTCATGCTGGTGATCTCACAGATGACAGGTTATGGAATCTCAAGGTCAAAGATGAGCCTTACCTGGAATTGTGGCAGCAGGTGTGTAGACTGGCATAGAAGTCAGGATGGTGAGATGAATTGCAGCTTCCCTCATCCTTACGGCCCCTACCTCCCCCACTCTCATAACTCCAACCCTTCTTGGACATTCTGCCCTTCTGAACAAGCATGCCCACACCTCAATAATACCTGCCTCATGGACCTCCTTCAGCACCTTCAGCCTGACCAATCCAAAGAAACATATGCCCGACTCCAGTATTCTGAATCCTGGGGCACTCCACTACTCCCTGCACTCTTACCTCTGTGCTTGCTGCTCTACAACCCAAAGGAGTCATTCACACTGGGGCAGGACCATGAGAACATTCTGCAGCTGCATCAGTTAGGAACAAAAAAGGCCAATTTCCCACATCCACCTTCCTGTTGGAACAACAAAGTTGGAAAGCTCCTTCTGAATCCTGTATGTGCCCCACCCTTCCCTGCCCTCTCTCTGCTGGGCTATGTCCCCCATTTCTTTTCTTTTTTTTTTTTTAGGTTTTTGCTAGGCAATGGGGTTAAGTGGCTTGCCCAAGGCCACACATCTAGGTAATTATTAAATGTCTGAGGCTGGATTTGAACTCAGGTACTCCTGACTCCAGATCCGGTGCTCTATTCACTATGCCACCTACTCACCACTGTCACCCATTTCTTGAAGCAACCATTTCCTCTTGGGGACAGTGGGGCTACTCTGCATGTCCATAGCTGGGGTGAGGTACACCCTGACCCCCCTCATGTCCCCCCATCTGGGGAACACCAAAGCCATCCCCTGTCTTCATGACAGCATGTATAGTAAACAATCCTGTAACAGCCCAATTCTGAGGATCATGCCCCTTTGGCCCTGAACTTAAAGCACCTTGTGTGTACTGCACAGTAGCTATCCATGACACAATCAAAAGTAGCCCAGAAATCCACAGACAGAAGGTCAAGGTCTTCCTCTCCCTTCATAGCAATGGTTCCTCCCCACATCCACCACCACCCTCCTCCAGCTACAGGCACAGCAAGCCGAGGGGCCAGACCTTGAGACTTCTTAAATCCCTGGCCTTGCACAGTACAGCCTGCATTAAAATGGAAAGAATTTGGTGGGCCTGCTTCCCACCAGCCAAAGAAGCAGCAAAACTAGGGCCCAGCTGGATGGGAAGGATTGCAGGGTGGGAGGAAGTGGGGGTAGGATTCTCTCCATCAGAAAAGGGAGCTTCCAAACACGGGGACAGGGGTTCCTGATTCTAAGGTGACAAATAAGAGGTTCTATAAAAATGAACTGGGGCAGAGGTGATGGTAGTGGCTTTTTTTTGGGGGGGTGACTTCTTGGCAGAAGACCTAAGTTAATTACAACTCTGAAATCCCCAGAACACATTGCTTTCTCACAGATCAGGAAAAGGCTTGGTTTGATCAAAATACAAAGCCTTCCCATTCCCATTCATAGACTCCCATTAAGAAGGTAGTGTCATTATCAGAAGAAAACATTGTTGAAATATATTCCCAATGAAGTATATTTTCTTTCCCTTTTGTTTCATTTCTTTTAGTAAAATTCCTTTATCTGGAATTTTTATATAAAACCATTGAATGTAGATAAAATGAAATTTCTTGCATTGTTCCAGGCTAGAGTTCAAAAGCATAAGACAAAAATTTGAATTTATTGCTTTAGAGAAATATTCAAGGGATTTATTTTCACGGTTTTCCATCACCACCCAGTGATATCAGGGAAATTCAGGTTGATAGCATCCATGGCTGGTTAGGGAGCAGGTCATAATGACTGAGGGACACCTGGAGAGCAGGTGCTAGGGATGGCTTCCCCATTGGACATCGAGGAATCCAGGATGTCTCAGATCACATGTCCTGAGTGAGCAATGAGCTCCCTCTCCTTGGTTCTGGATGACTGAATTGGACAAAGATTCTTCTTGAGACTTGTATGTATTCCAGTTCAGAGGAGTGGCAATTAGGAGTGCAGGAAAGCAGGGAATCAGAAGTGTTGCCTGATGGTTTTCTGTAGGGATTGAGTGTCCACTAGACTCTAGAAATGATGACTCTTATTTCCAGGTTTTCTGGAAGATGCACAGAAAGGTCACATAAAAGAGAATGGACCACACAAGAGTTCCCACTGTGTGAGCAATACCAGGAGGAAGCACAAAAGTCCCAAACTACATTTTGGACTATGGCCTGGAAGCTGTGGGGGAGAGGGGGACCTAAGTGGATTTTTGCTGGTGGTGATGCATTGTTATTGGGGAACCAGGACAGGTTCTGTCACATACACAGGTTTGACCCAGCTCCCAACAGCATCCAGCCAGAAGCCCTATTGTGCTAGAAAGTGGAAGTGGTGCCCCTTTAATCCTTCCTGCCTAGTTCAGTCGGTTCTTCTCCTTAGCTTGGGTAGCAAGCAGGCCCTAGGGATTTGAACATTTTAAAATTTATGATTTTACTTTTATAGAGTCTCTATTAGAGGAGGAGAAAGACAATGTCTGGGGCTGCTGCTCACCTCCAACAGGAGAGGCATTGTTCCACAAGCTCAGAAAGAGCCTAGAACACTACTGACCACCTGAAGAACTGTAAGAGAGTAATGGGAAGGGCTGAGATTGAAACAGGCTCAGGATTTGGACCCTCAGTTGATTGATCCTACAGTTGATGAGAGGTGGGGCTGGGGAACCACACAGAACAGCTGGTAGGGGGCAGGAACCCCCTGATGTGAATCCTGAACAAGAAACTTTGAATATCTGCCTGGTAATTTCTGGGTAAGCTTTGACTTTGTTCCAAATATGCCTATGGTACAGGAGCTTCCTCTTGGTTTAATTGGGGTGTGGAAGGGCATGGTCTTTCAGAATTGGGGGGTTTCAGACTTAGGTTCGCTTCTTGAATTCATTCTATCAGGAATTATGGAAAGACTTTGCTGTTTCCCTGTATAGGAGGATGGATGTGGAGGGGAGGGGCAGGGTGGTTTCTCACCCCCCACCAGACTCCTGCAGAGTGGTCCCACTGTCCAGCACCAGAGTCAATGGTGGCTTCAGGAGGAGGGGGAGGAGCCCAGCAGAGAGATGGAAGAGAGCGGTGGGGCATATACAGGATTCTGAAGGGAGGGTTGGTACAAAATTAGTCATTCGAAAAAATAGTGGACTTTGAACTCAAATATCTCTGTCAGAGTGGGATAATCATGCTGGTTATGTCACCTGACTGTCCTCAAAGATAGAATGAACCAATTAAGCCCAAAAGGCAACAAAAATGTGCATACCCTTCGATCCAGCAATAACACTTCTGTGTAGAAACCCTGAAGAGATGATGAAAAAGAGTAAAAACACCACTTGTACAAAAATATTCATAGCAGCCCTGTTTGTGGTGGCAAAGAATTGGAGGTTAAGTAAATGTCCTTCAGTTGAGGAGTGGCTTAGCAAACTGTGGCATATGTATGTCATGGAACACTATTGTTCTTTTAGAAACCAGGAGGGATGGGAATTCAGGGAATCCTGGAAGGATTTGCATGACTTGATGCTGAGCGAGATGAGCAGAACCAGAAAAACATTGTACACCCTAACAGCAACATGGGGGCAATGATCAACCTTGATGGACTTGCTCATTCCATCGGTGCAACAACCAGGGACAATTTGGGGCTGTCTGCAGTGGAGAATACCACCTGTATCCAGAGAAAGAATTGTGGAGTTTGAAGAGAGACTAAAGACTATTACCTTTAATTTAGAAAAAGAAAGTTATCTTATTATGTAATTTTGCTATCTCTTATACTTTATGTTTCTTCCTTAAGGATATGATTTCTCATCACATTCAGCTTAGATCAATGTCTACCCGGGAAACAATGTAAAGACTAACAGACTGCCCTCTGTGGGGGGGTGAGGAAAGGGAAGCAAGATTAGGGGGGAAAATTGCAAAACTCAAAATAAATAAAATCTTTCTAAAAAAAGATAGAATGAACCAAATCCAAGTTTCAATAAGAGTAGAAAATCCAATGTAACCTTGGTGTGGATACTGGTCTGTTCTTTGTGAGAGCAGGCCCTCACCTGTGTGGTGTCAGAGTAGGAGGAGGGACTAGAACAGAAGAGGGAGGGATTTCATGTAGACATGATCAGGCCCTGCTCTGGAAAAGACCCCCTCTCTTTCTGGAGGTCTAAGCATTAAGGATGTTTGGAGAAGAGGGTATTCACTTTGTCTTACCTCGAGCTCTTGGTATAAAGACAGTAGCCATCCCCAAGACTCCATGTTTCCCAAAGCCCCAAGATAATGAGGTACTTGGAAAAGGCAGAGACCTGCATCCCTGACTTCAGGGTTTGTATTTACCCAACAAAGCCTGGCCTCCAGCCTCCTCTCTGGATCTTCCTCAAAAATTCTGATCATCTCCTACCCAATACTGGACGTGACATGCTACTGATCTATGACATCACTGGAGAGATACATCAGCATGAAAGCATGAAAGGAGTGAATTTTATTTATTGAAGGATTTTTTTTTAGGTTTTTGCAAGGCAAACGGGGGTTAAGTGGCTTGCCCAAGGCCAGACAGCTAGGTAATTATTAAGTGTCTGAGATGGGATTGGAACCCAGGTACTCCTGACTCCAAGACCAGTGCTTTATCCACTACGCCACCTAGCTGCCCCCTATTGAAGGATTTTTAAACAAAGCACACAAAAAAAATTTGGAGCATCCTTTCAAAACTCTTTGATAATATAGTTTTCAGGACATTTGGTTGTTTTTCCCCTTACAGAAGGAATCCAGGTTATATTGTTTCCCTTTCATTCATGTGCTATACAAAGAAAACAAGAGAGGGGATTTTTTATGGAAAGTGCTCAAATTAGGGTGAAAGGGAAGATATGTTAAGTACAACAATATTTGAATGAATCTTCCTTATGAAATGGAGTTCCCTGTCAAACCTTGCTCTGAAATGCCCGAGCCTCACCATCTCTTTAAGGACCAGTGAGATGCAGAGGCTTTGGGGGTGGGGGGGAGATCTTTCCCCTAGAGGGAAACACCCTTTCTTCTGATCAGGACGTTCTGATGATGTTGCAGATGTTTTGGATGTTGCCTCACTCTCTATCACAACCCCTGCCTTAATTTGCCTAAAATGAATTCATCAAAGTAGACTCCCATCCAGGCAGATTATATTAAGGGGGTATGATCCCATCAGCCTCCCTGAAGGGACTGGAAAGTTCACTTCCCAAGTGGAAAACAAAGATTTTACAGCTCTCCTGCTACCAGTCCCCAGATTACAGTCTGAAGGCCTTGGCAGAGTTGGAGGGAGGCTTTGGATGGCACATTTAGAAAGCAGGATAGTGAGGATGGAAAAAGTAGTAGAGTCATTCGCTGGCTTCATGTTCCAGCTCATGCACGTCTTCCTAGAAGCCCCCTGGGTAGCAGGGGCTTCTGCCCTCTGTGCTGGCCTCTCTGACACCCAACCTAGATCCTGTGGAGGTGGTTCACTCTTCCTCCTTAGACCGTGAGCTTCCAGAATTTAGGGTATAATCCTTTCTGACTTTGCTGGGCTGCCGTGGACCTAGCACCAGGATCACAGTGGCTAAGTAATGACTGTCTGTGTGTCTCTGGAAGCAGGACATAGTCCCTTTAGTAAAGGATGAGTAGTGGGGAGATTGTGAGATGTCTGGGGATGGGGGGTTTCAGGCTTCCAGCATCCTCATTATTTCCAACCCTACCCACATTGGCCCTGAATCCATACTGATTCTCATACCACATACCAGCCTAGTCCTGGTGTTGTACCCAAAGAGTGAGACCGAGACCAGAATTTGACAAGGAGATCTTTATTCCCGGGGACTATCTGGGGATTGAGTACCCAAATCAGACAGTACTTAAGTGTTCAGGGGATAGGGTTTTTATAGTGTTTTTTGGGGGGGGGTTACTGAGAGCAAGCAAAATACAGAAAAGCAAAGATAGCAGTTAGATATAATATCTTGACATATGCATATGTAAACATAGGGTTAAATATAGATAGGGGTGAGAAAGGGTCAGGGTCTTTGTGTAATGATTGAACATATTTTCTGAGATGGAGGGAGTCAGGAATTTACTATCTTATGGTTCCAGCCTCATCTGGGGAGGCAGTCCTGGAATTTAACAGATACAGCAAGACAATGAGCATAACAAGGGTGCTTTGTAAATTTTTAGACAACTTTATGGTATATCCATGATCCCTTGGGTCCTATTGGACTATCTTCAGACCTAAAGGCACCTAGCCAAAGTTATATTTCTAAGGAATTTCTCAGGGCCCAGAAAGATGTCAGTGACCCCTTTCTATACAGGATTTTCACAAACATTGATATTGTACTTGATTGGGACACCTAAACCCCAGTGAATCTCACCCCTCCTCCATCACCTTCTGGCTGATCTCTGGGTCTCATTCTCTGTGTTTGTGTGTCCCTCTGTCTCTAACACTCAGACACACACACACACACACACACAAACACACACACACAAACACACAGACACTTACATGCACACAGACTCTTGTACCAACATTTTTCTCTGGGTGTGTAAGAGGAAGTAGTTGAGGAGGACCTTCCCCAATCCCTCCTCTAGTGGCTCCTAGGGAGACAGCATAGAGTTCCCATAACTCCTGACAGAATGGATTAATGAGGAGAAAAATCCAGAAATACCCCAATACCTGAGCACCCACCACCTTTTGACTCTAGTCCCACTGAAGACATTTAGAGATGGGTCAGTGGGCACTGCTGATCCAGAGATAAAATTAGTCCAGAAATAGTGAGAGAGAAGCTGAAGGCCTCACATTTGAAAAGATTATCTGTGCATTGTTTGGTACCTGCAGAGGGACAGAAAGCTGAGAGTAGACAGGACCCTGAACCTGATTCATTCAGTCTCTGGCCTTTCTCTTCCTATTCTGCCATTGGCTGTGTTTTTGTGAGAAAATGCCTGAGACTTTATTTAAAATCAGTCTCGCTGGACCCCAGGATCAGTACTGTCTCTACTGCATCAACTGCTATCACAGGCTGGGAGCAAGGGTCATGTGAACTCAACAGAGACACACCTGACCCATATGTTTCTGGGGAAAGAGAATCACGTCCTCATCCTAGGGACGTGTGATGAAGCAAATCAAAAGTTCATCTAACTACTTGTCATAAATCTGTAATGGGACACCTTCTCATGATCAAATAAAGGGACTGAAAGGGACCCTTTGGGGGCATCTCTCTATTTTGGTGTGAAGAAAACTCACCTCTATTGCAATCATCATTGTTCTAGAAACAGCTTCTGAAGCCCCAGAGAAGGGAGTGATTAGACCCAAAGTCTCTGACACTGGGAAAGGGTCAACCTCTGGCCTGGGTATGATTTTACCAGTAGAGAAGACATTAAAATAGAGCCAGTAGCCTCTGCTCCACTGCTACTCCTCAGAACCTAGAAGCTCTCCACCAGTTAGAGCTTTCACCACTCCTTCTTTTTTCTCATCCCCCTGGGAATTACAGATTCTTTGGGGTAAGGACAGTGATTTTTCTAGCATCTCAGTCTCTGACCCAGAATTCTGCCCATTGACCTCCTTCAGTGAATCCTTCATGCTGTCCTTTGTTGATTCCTTCAGTAAGTAACTAAAGACACACACTGGTACACTTAGGTTTTTGGTTTTTTGGTTTTTGATTGGTATTTTACAAGGCAATGGGTTTAAATGACTTGTCCAAGGGCACAGCTAAGTATGTAACAAGTGTCTGGGGCTGGATTTGAACTTAGATTCTCCTTACTCCAAGGCCAGCATTCTATCCATTGGACCTGCAGCTGTTGCCCCTGAGAAGTTACAGTTAGCCCCTGTGCAGAGCTGAATAGTGATGAGAGATACAGAAATATCCTTGCCTGATCACAGGAAATAACCCAAGGGTTGGTTACTGGGACAGCTGCTCACTTCCAGATAGCCCCCAGGGGCTGCTGTTCATGCTACAGGGACAGCTCCCAGGAGCCTCTGGATCAGGACCTATCTCAAATGGAATGGTGAACAATGAGTCCCCACAAAGTGGGGGCTGCTAAATTCCTCCTCCCTGGGTCTTCCTGAAAACCCTCTTTGCTACTGCCCAACCTCAAGATCTGGGTAGCCCCTTGTTCCTGGGTCCTCTGGGCAGTCCACCCTAGGAGAATGATTGGTGGGTTTCTTTCTGCCTCTGCTGGGATTCTGGAGTGCTTAATTTCAGATGAGATTTTTCAGAAAAATTGACCGGCTAATATCTGAAGATCCCTGCTCTCCCCTTTCCTCCCCTGATCATGGGATCAGCTCACCAGGCCCTGGGTCAGCAGGGAGGAGGGGAAACAGGGCTTCCCCTCAGAACCTGCACTTCCTCTCCTTCACAGTTTAATGTTCATTTCTCAGGACAATGGAAGGCCAGCCTTGTCCCCATCCACTAGCCCTTAAAGGAAAGAGAATAGAAAATCAAGTGGAGCTATGGGCAGGTGGATGGGCTACATGGTGAGGGAAGCTGAAGAGTCATTTCCTGGTTTGTTTTTCCTCTTTCTTCTCAGGTACCTCTTTAATTTGGTACCTTCTTGTCCTTTCCTCTTTCTGTTCAGGTACCTCTTTAATTTGGTACCTTCTTGTCCAGGTTTGGCTGGATGGTTGCTTCTCCTTCCACCCTGAGACAGCACCATGCTAGTTACCCTAGAACTTATGGGCCCCAAGGTATTTCCTCCTCCAATCCCTTCTCCCCCATCAGCCCTCCTTGGCTCCCCAGAACCTATCACATGGTCAGATCCCAGGACGTGCCTGTGCTTTAAGGGCATGCAGGCCAGGGTACCCCAAGATCAGGGAGCATCTGTCCAATGTACTGAGAAAAGGAGGGGGGAAAGGACTTAGGGTTGAGGTGGATTCAGGTTCCTTCCTCTCCTGGAATCCACCTTCAGGGCCATTCTGTTCTCCCAACTTCTTTCCTGAACTCCGCCTCTCCCTCCAGGGACAGCTTAGCAATGACCAAGCGCCCCCCAACATTCTGCTCCCATCCCTCTCCCCCTCCCATGCTCTTCCTCCCCGGCCCCTCCTGTCTCCTGTCAGAGCTGTTTTCCCCCTCGTGCCAGGCACCCGCAGATGCTCATGGGGGGCCAAGTGAATCCCCGCCCCATTCACAAGAAATGCTTTCCAGAATTCCTGATGGGATGAATCCCAGAGGAGACAAAAGATGGATTCTTGAGTTCACCCCCCAATGCCCAGTATTTCTTCTCTGCCTCCAGCTCCTCCCATGATTTAATGCTTTAAAGATCAGGTCTGACTGCATCAAGTTTTAGTTGCCCTAGAGGGGAAACTGAGTCAACCCTAGAATTTGTACTGTAGAAGTTCAAAATCTCCCTTGCCATGCTACCCTAGGGGTCCCTTCCCAACCCCCAGACATCACTCTTTCCTTCCTTTCCCCTCTGGACCAGAAGACTGAGCTCAGCATCCTGAAGCTGCTTTCATCTCTGCCCTCCCCCTTACTCTGCTGCTGAGGGCTGGAAGAAGAAAGAAAAAGAAAAAGAGAGAGGGAGAGAGATAGAGACACACAGAGACAGAAAGAGACAGGGAGAGAGACACCGAGAGACAGAGAAAGAGAGACAGAGATAGAGGACTCTAGAATGTAAGCACCACCTACATCTCCCCATTCCAAAGGCAGGAACTCCAACTGGGAGCAGCCTCCCAGGGTGGACTGAGGGGATGATATTTCCTCCATTAGGGAAGTGAGGTTCTAGCCTAGCAGGCCACCTGCTTGGAAATGAAAACAGACTCCTTGGGGAGTGAATGGTGGGGGGGGGAAGTGGAGTCTTCAATGTAATTCCCAGGTTCAAAAGCTGACTGTACACATCACCAACATGCAATCCCCAGAACACCCTCCATCTTCTGGGAAAGCGATAAGAGAGGTCTGAGGAATAGGGCAGGCCCTCTCTCATCCCGCCCCATCAGGGACAGAAGACATCCTTCATGGGTAGAATGGAGGTCCCTAGACTGGGGAAATGACAGTCATCTCAGGATCGGGGTTATTTGCTTTTCATCTTGTTTCAATTGTTTCCTACAATATCTATACAAACAAGCTACACCTTCTGCTTGATCAGTAGTGCCATCAGATGGGGCTTTTCCCATGGAGCTGAAAGTTGATTTTCAGGGATGTCACAGATTTCAACAAGGAATGCCTGTTCTTAGAGGAGGAGCAGGTCACATTTACTGAGGGACTGGCCATGAGGTTGGCTGGCAGCAGGCTTGTTTTAAGTCAGAACACTGTCAGGTGTTCACAGAGGTACACACCAACAGACCCAGAGAGACACACAGAGAAATGAGTTGGACACATAGAAAGATCCAAAGGGACAGAAAGACCAGATGGCTCACACAGAACCATGGAACACAAAGATGGACCCGGATGGGCAAACAGATACATGCAGACAGACAAGGAAGGACGCAAAGATAGACCCAGGGGATACACAGACAGTCCCAGAGGGACAGACATACTCAGAGAGGCAGACAGACAGAAGCAGAAGGACACACAAACAGACAAGGAGGGACACACAGAGAGACACCCTGAGGAATACAGAGACACTGAGGGACACACACAGATCCAGAGTGTCCTGGACACACAAAACGACTGGGACTCACAGATGTATGCAGTGGTGTTCCTCTGAGTCTGGGTGTCTTTCTGTGTCTTTCTTTCCCTCTCTGGGCATCACTCTTTGTCTGTCTGAGTTTTCCTCCTTGTCTCTTTGTGTCCCCTGGATCTCTCTCTCTCTCTCTGTCCCTCTGTGTCTTTTCCCCTCTGTCTGATGTTGGAATCTATATTTTCACATAATCAGAAAAAGTAAATTCTTACCTCACAGCACCCCTCCAAAAAGTTGAAAAACAAAAACAAAAGCCACTATGGAAAGGCTTCTAAAGGGGAAAGGGAGTTCTGTGGAGAGAGTCAGCCTGGAGCTGAGGGCAAATTGTTGGGAGAGGATGTTGGTCTTTCTGCATGTGTCACTACAGGTGGGAGAAACCTGTCTGAAGAGGGCGACCAATCAGAAGTGGAATAGCAGTCTGTGGCAGTATGTTGTTAATTTCTCCCTCAGGGAAGAAATAACAAGAGCAAGCAGAGGCCCCTGGGTGTCCCCTGTTTCCAGAAAGTAGTCCTAGAGTGCAAATTTTAAGGAAGTCATAGCCAGACTGTGCAGTTTCCTATCCATCATGAAGCCAAAAACAACCCAACTCTCTGCTAGCCCCAGCATCTAACCCTAGCTAGCAATATATGGACATGGAAATTGAAGGAGGAGGGGCTGCAGTTGCTTTATACAACGAAGAAATGGGAAAGTTTCCTATTGAGGAAAAGAAAATGCTAGTTACAAGGGAAAGTACTCTTTGCTTCCTGGTCAATGGTTTCTGTGAAGTACCTTAGAAGCCCCTTTGCAAATGGAGAGAGGAAAATGACAATTTTGAGAGTCTTGTGGTCACATTTTCAAAAGGAAATAATTCCTACAGGAAAATAAACATGGAGGTTTGGGAATTGGCATTTCAAGATACAAGAGTCACCCCAAATTAAATATTTCTATTCTAAAGCAGGTTTGGAGGCAAGGCTATCTGGTTGTCCTTAGAGCTACAGGGAACTAAATAAAGGAGCTAGAATATTAGCTGAGCAATAACAGAAGTCTCAATGGAAACCCAATGTAGACAATGCCCAGCCATTGCAGAACAGATTGGGCATATGGGAAAAAGGGATGGTGTGGATTATAATGTGAATGCAGTGGAATTGGGAATTGTGGATCGTTCTGATAAGGTCCTTTCCATTATAACAAATCTTCCTCCCAGGGATGATGGGTGCAGAGACTCTCTTCCCCTGCAGAGCTGACATTATAGGGCATGTTTGTGTCATCAGGAGACAGCTGGCAGGAACTCATGCATATGGTCTCCTTTTAGAAACTCTTCTTCCTGGCTGTTTCAAGGAAACAGTCTTGATCTAGTGCCTGTCCCCCAAATATTTGGAGCTTTGATGAGAACCAAGCTTCCCCAAAGGGCTGACCAAGTGGAATTCTCTTCATTGGCATCTTTAGGGAGCTCTCCATGCCCACTGGTTGATCAGTCTTGCTAGGGTCAACTTGCATAGGATGTGGAGGAGACAGTGATCCCAGATGGACCAGGAGAAGTGGGAGCCTCTCTCCAAATCTGTGAACAAAAAGCAGGATTCTTGTCCAAGCCAGCCATTGCGGTAAGGGGAGGGGATCAGTAACGACCACTGATACTCTTAAATTCGGTATAGCAAACTGGTATTGGGTATCAGGTAAATGTAAAGTCATCCCCTTCAATATATCAATGCCAATAATATATTCATGGATTGGAACAATTACTACTCTATACTCTTTTCTAGGGAAAGAACCAATCTTCATATGTAAAGATACTTGTTTAGCTCAGACTTCAGGTCCTAATAAGCCCGATATGGTTATTGGTGTGCCATGGTGAAATTTGGAGGGAGTTACATAAATTAGAGTGGCCTCCACCCCAGTGTCCACTGAGGCATTGGTCTTGGTTGTAGATCCATTTTTCCAATAGATAATCAAAGGCACATGGGGTCTATAATCATTGTGTAGGGTGTGGACATGTAGGGCTTGACCAGTATCCTATTCTCCTTTAAAATGTTCTAATGAGGGATAAAAGGAGAGGGGGGGGTGTGGAGCAGTAGGCTCCACATTCAAGGTAGAAACCTTTCCTTTATCTCCCACTTTTTTACAGTATAATTGATACATCTCAAAAGTACTAAGGCCATCTATCTCCTCCCTTCTTACTCCTGCTTCGAGCAAGGCAGAGAACATTTCTTTAAGAGACACAGGAGCATTTGCTTTGTGATTCCTAGGTTTATTCCATTCTCTGGGAGCAGACTCTCCTACATCTTTAAATTCTCCTAAAGCTCCCAGTTGAGATAATTTATCTATCACTTGTCCCAGAGATTCTCCTGCAGAAGCTACAAGTAAAGTCAATATCAAATGCTTGTATGTGGGAGGAGCAGTTTTAACCATAGAGGCTCTATGCCAACCCAGCACTGGAGTATCGGTATATGTGTCTGCATACCCCACTAGTACTTCTGTCTTCATGACCTCCTCTTTTAATTTTTGTATCCCATCTCTCAAAGTGTACCACAGTCTGGAAGGCTTTGGCCACATGGAGGAGTCCGGATACTGATCCCGGAATCCTCGTGCCACCAATGCCAATAGATTGGTATTTCCTCCAGCACGTTGGTGGTCCCTGATTCCATTTTGTACAAATGGATTGGAAGTGAGACTCAAAAATGCATGCAATCTTGGCCATCTAGCTATATGCCTCCAGCTCCCCCAACACTCAGCCTAACTAGCCAGGCTATAGCCGGTTCTCCTGATCTTTGGGTGAAACATCCTAACAAATCCGAAATTTCTCTTTGTGAATAATCTTCAGTAATCTCCATAAATTTGGGCTGTTTACTTCCTTTTCTTCTCGTGGTCTCACTATAGGTCTTACATTCTCTCCTACACCTGGTTTATCTTCCCTGATTATTTCTTCCCAGTCCTCATTGTTCTCATCCCAAACATTGCCGTCCTACTTATCAGGATCCCAGTCCAAATTAGCAGAGGCTATTACCACATGTACCTTCTTTTTATTAACTTTTCCTCGTCTGTTTTTATATTTATATTGAGCTACTCTAACAGCAGCTTTTTCTGCAACAAGTTGATAGTTTCTAGTCTGATCCCCTAAAATAAAATTTTGGCACTGCAATATAGACATTTGCCCCTGTAGGTCAATCAATTCTTTCTCCATTTTAATTTTCTCTTTCTCTTTCTTATCCAAAGCTTGACATACTTTCCAGTATGGGATTAAAAGAGCCCATCACGTTCTGCAAATACCATTCATTTCCTGTCCCTTTTCTATGGTAATTTTAGTTAAGCACTCAGGAAGTTGGGGAGGCTTTCCATCCCTAACTTGTCTTCCCCAGTCTTCACACCAGCCCGTATTTTGAGCCCAGACTTTTGCTAAAGTAGAAAAGGGAGGGTCTTCCCATCCCGGTACTTCGACAGGGACAGGGGTCCCCTGCTGTTTTCTTAAATAGAGGTATTTACACAACGAATCCTGTTCATGATGTCAATTAATGTATTGTGATTTTAATGAGGTTCGGATTCGTTCCTGTAAATGATGCTCTCACGCAGCCGAAAATGAAAGTATTTTAATAATGCAAGGAATAGATTGTTTACAATAATATTCAGTACAGCAAATAATATATATATATATATATATATATATATGAAAGGATTATTAATACTATAACAAAAGTAGAAGAGAAAGATAAAGAAAACATCACCAATTCGGGAGAGAACCAACTCTTAGTCGCCTTGGCTGGAGAATTTCGATTCAACAGCCATCAAGTCCCGAATGGTAGAGCCACAGGCAGAAAGTCTTCTCCATGGGTGGGATTCCTTTTTTCTTCTTCTTCTAAGGAATGATTGGAGTCTTAGGATATTTATTAGGGGAAAACAAAGAAGGCTTGTTGCCGATTCAGTTGGAAGGGACCCCAGAGTTCTTATCATGAGTGTAAGAAATCAGTAAGTGTTATGACATTAGGAAAATGTCATATGGGGCTGCAAGGCACAACATAATTAAGGTCAACACTGTGAGAATAGCCAGTTCTTTTCAG
Source organism: Macrotis lagotis (assembly GCF_037893015.1). Classification (NCBI taxonomy): domain Eukaryota; kingdom Metazoa; phylum Chordata; class Mammalia; order Peramelemorphia; family Peramelidae; genus Macrotis; species Macrotis lagotis. The sequence continues at coordinate 24,426 of NW_027421947.1, forward strand.
TACTGTTTATGTTCCAAGGAATGGCTAGTTCCTGGAATTCTAAGAACACGGTCAAATCACATAGGACATGTTCCAGGGGGGAAGGACAGGTTCTCACTCATACAGGCTTGAGAGACCTTACTCATATAAGAATTTCATTTTCTTATTCACTCATATATTTTATGTTTCTTCCTTAAGGATATGATTTCTCTCTCATCACATTAAATTTGAATCAATGAATATCATGGAAACAATGTAAAGCCTTGCAGATTGCCTTCTGTGGGGGTTGGGGGGAGGGAAGTAAGATTAGAGGAAAACTTAAACTCAAAATAAATATAATCTTTATTAAATAAAACCTCTTATGTTTTTTCTTCTTATACCATAGTTTTCTTTAATTTAGCTTGATGCTAATTTATCATGCACAAATGATTAATATATGAGCATGTTGACTATGAATGTACATGCATAATTTTCACCAGACTGTTTGTCCTTGCAGGACAGGGTGTGGAAATGAGATCAGCGGAAAAATGTGCAACTTATAAAATAGGCAGGTGGTGGAACATTTCATAACCTGTAGCTGGAAAGATAAAAATAAAATATTAAAAAATGTCTCAGGCCCTCCTCAAAAGCTAGACTTTTTTTCTTTTCTAGAGTTTAGACAACTCACCACCAGAAATTGTTTGGGGCAACTAGAGATGTGTGCTGACAAAATCTCTGCTGCATTATGAGTCCCAGACAGGATCTCACCTATCACCATGCAAGAGGTTAGTGGGGGCAAGGGGAGGGATGGGCAAAATGAAAGAGAACTAGAGAGTTTCAAAGGTAGTTTTGTGACTACACAGCCAAACATTCTCAAATCTGTAACTGCTCAGTTCCAGAATTCCAAAATGAGAGGAAATTCCCCTAACAATGTCAAAAAGCCTCTTGCTGGACAATAATAAAATTATGAGTTTTCTATTCTATCAAAAACTGATTCAATCCTGTATCTCTGGGATACTCCAGGCTAAACACATTTATCCCTAACAAAGATTCTTCATGAGGTACAATGGTCAGGTATTTACTATACAAGAGGATCCAGGAAAGAGCAGATATATTGATTTGCACAGAGTGTGTAGGGACAACATTCAAACAAAATGTTTGAGGAGATGGATTCCCCTGAATTGACTGTGTTAGGGCTTGTGAGAAAGAATGCATTATGACCTATCATAGCCCTCTTAGCCAGTGAAAACTGTGGGTGCCCAGGAGAAAAAAAGAATCACTCTCTGACTGATGGTTTCAGACCTGAACTTGTTGCCCTTGTTTATCTACTGCCTGGTATAGGAGGCATCTTAGGCACAGTCGATAATTCATCTTGCCTTGGGTTGAAAATCAGTTAGAAAAGTGGCAATTTCTATGGAGAAAATTAGGAAGCAACTCTCCTGGTTCTAACAATTCAAGCAAAAATAGCCAACAGATTTGTCTCCTGGTCAAGGTTAGACTGTGAGACTATGAGGCCTTCCTCAGTCAATTTCCCCAATTCATTTAAATCTATGGAGGTACAATGGAATCTGAGATGCAGCCAATGGAATGGTGTACCCTTACCTGTTTTATGTGTTCTTGGTTAGGATGAATCTACTCTGAAGGTAAAGCTTGAAAGGAGACAAATTAGGGAAGAGGGATCAGTGTATCCAGTAATTGCCTATAGTCCTTACTCTTTCAAACGGGGCTCCTATTAATGTCTTTCTGCTAATAATTCCCATTAGAATTTGCCAATGAATCTCTTGCACAAGCTTACTGATGTAGCAGTTTTTCAGTTCTTCTCTTCCTGAATACAGGATCTTAGTAAATCTTCAAATATTTTCTTCTGGTTGATGCTCTCTGAAGCCATCATCTCACCAACGATGTGATAACTGTTATGTTAGTCCATTTTTATCCTAACCCTCCTGAACTCAGGCCCCTGGTGGTTATGTGCACCATTACCCATTGCTCATCTGAACCAATATCCTGCATTCTGTCTCTTGGATGGTCAAATTGCACTGATATAAAATTGCTACTCTCCCAAGACCTTGGTTGCATCATTTAACCATTTTGACCTATGCTAGAGTTGTTTTGTTCTATTCACTTGAATCAATTATGAATTTGACAATCTATCTTTCATCTATCCCCACCTTATCACTTTTTAAAGAGTATATTTCAAATGCCTCTCTAATTTGCTGAAAGAGGAGGAAGAGAGGAGGAAACATATTTCTTGGTCAACAATTTGGGTGGATTGACTCTTTCCAACTCCTATGAAAGTTGTAGGAGTATTATGTCAAGCATTTTTAATATTTTTAAAATTTTAATTATTTTGAATTTTACAATTTTCCCTTAATCTCTCTTCCCTCCCCCATCCCCACAGAAGGCATTCTGTTAGTCTTTACACTGTTTTCATGTCATAGCATTGAGGAAATTTGAACCTCAGATTACTCCCACCAAAGTTATATGATAACATATAGTCATGTCAGATATGGACTGGAGATCTCTGCATGTACCAACATAAAAGAAATTAAGCAAATAGAACTTTTGGTTTGGCCAAAATTTCAGCAATATTGCCTTTTTAAATGAAAGAATTTAAGTACATAGCTACTATCAGGGAATAGAATGGATAATGCTCAGTAATTATTATTATTATACCATCATCAAAAGTGGAACACAAAGACAGGGGAATGAGAAAACCGTCCAGAAATTTGTAAACCAGACAATTTGGCAGACCCTTTTTTCAGAGACCTCAGTTTCCTCTAGGCATTACTGTAGAAACACAAAATTTCTTTTCAGAAATAGGTCATAAATTTCAGATTTTCTGTCACAATTCTAGTTTTGAGCATGGACTGTCTGATAAGAACAGAAATAGAAGCGTATTGAAAAAGAATTGTAATGAAATGAATGTAGGCTATGATTTTAATTTCAAACTGAGAATGAGGAAAATGAAAAGAAGTTCAGAAATCTGATATTTGCCCTGACCTTTAGTTCAAATAAGACACTTTTGACTCATAGCATTTTATTACCCAGAATTTTTAGAAATAAAATTGTTTCTTTGAACTCAGATTCAAGTTCAAAAATGTGTATCTGAAAAAAGAATGTCGTAGCATTGAGAAAATTTAAACTTGAGGTCACTACATCACAAAGGATTTATGATATTGTCCTGTCATCTCAGATACAGACTGGAGAACAATTTCTGGTTTGGCCTAAAATACAGCACCCATTTTTTTTAATGGAAGTCAATTGGGAACACACAGTTTCCATCAAGAAATAGTCTGAACAATAATGATTTTCACTTCTGTATCAATTTTTGAAAATAAAATGTGAGGTAAAATGTTGAATAAGAATATGCACAGTGTCATTATAAATGTATTAACAACACACAAAGAACCTTCACTTGTAGATCTCAAAGTAAAAATGACAAACCAGACTACAAATTTCAAAATCTAGGAAATTGGGAATCCTTTATTTGAGAGCCATGGATGTAATACATGTTTGCCAGTTGAAACCCAAAACTTCCTGGATAAAACCTTTTATAAAATTCAGATTTTCCAATAATAAGTGGAATTTTGAGCAATGAATCTCTGATTAAAAGGGAAGTATTTCCTTGAATATGCATCATGTTGACAATTTTAAATAATAAATAGCATTGCAAGTCCAAAGGTAGAAAATAAAAGAAATTTAGAGATCCCAATTTTCTCCTACCTTAACTGTAAATGTCATATTTATCAGACATAGGATTTAAGGAACTCCACATTATCAGTAAGAAATTAAATTTTTATTCTATCATTTCTCAAAATTTGATTTTTGAAAGAAGAATATCAGACCATGGAAGACGTTTTGAATTCAGATTGCTACACCACAAGTGCAACATAACATTATAATGTCACAACTTATATTGAGCCATGAACTCAGAATATTCCAAGAAAAGGAAATGGAGACATAAAATGATGTAGTATGATGTTATTCAAAAACAAACAGAAATTGAAATTGGGAGATATTTTAGAACACCTAAATTACTTCAGTAAATAAAATGATTAACTTGTCCTTTTCTTTTGTGAAGTTAGTTTGGGAAGATAGAATGTGAGATGAGATTTTAAATTTGAATTTGCCTTGGCTCAGCATAAATGCATTGACCTCATGAAGTCCCATCTCATGTGGAATGAGATGATAGTACAATGAAAGAACAGAACAGAAATTTGTAAACCAAAAAATCTGCAGGAACTCCTTTCAGAGACCTCAATTTCCTATATGTATGCCTGTAGATACACAAAGTTTCATTTCTGAAGACAGTCATAGAATTCAGATTTTCTGTAACAATTTGATTTGTGAGCATGTACTATCTGATTAGATCAGAAATAGAATTTCACTGGAAAAGAAGTTTGAAGACATGATTTTAGGCCATGAATTTACTTTTCTACTCAGAATGAGGAAATTGAATGGAAATTCAAAAATCAGAAGTTTCCCCTAATCTTAAGTTCAAATAAATCATTTCTGAAACATAGCCTTTGATAACACAGAATTTTTCCATGAAAAAATGTGTTTATGAACTCCAATTCTAATTCAGAATTGCCTCTCTGAAGAAAGAATATCATCCCTGAGGAAATTTGAACTTCAGATTACTACATAAAAACATATATATGACATCAAACTGTTATGACAGATTTGGACTGGAGAAATCTGAATGTAACAAGATGAAAGAAATTAAGTGAATAGAATTTGTGATTTGGCCTAAATTTCAGCAATGATGTTTTTTAAATGGAAGAATTTAAGTAATACATAATTTCTATCAGGAAATAGAATGAATAATGATAATTCTTCATTATTTTACAGCACAATGGCACATTGAACACATTGGTGGGAGAATGCAAAAATCAGACCAGACATTTGAAAATCAAATATTTGGCATACCCTCCTATTGTGACCCTAATTTACTTCAGGTATGACTGAATAAACATGAAATATCATTTCAGAAAATGGTCATAGAAATCAGATTTTCGATCACAATTCTATTTTTGAATATTTACTCTTATGATTAGAAAAGAAATAGAATTGAATTGAAAATGAATTTTCATTACATGGTTTTAGGTATTGAATTTAATTTCAAAATCAGAATGAGGAAAATGAAGAATAATTCAGAAATCTGAATGTTCCCCTGACCTTTAGTGAAAGTAAGACATTTTTAAATCACAGCACTCAAAATTTTAGAAGAAAAATTGTTTCTTTGAAGTTACATTCAATTTCACAATTGTGTATCTGAAGAAAGAATGCCATAGTATTGATAAAATTTCAACTTCAGATTACTACATCACAAAGCATATGTGACTTTGTATTGTCATCTCGGAAATGAACTGGAGAACAAATTCTGGTTTGGCATAAATTTCAGAAAGCATATATTTTTTAATGGAAGTCAATTTGAAACACACAGTTTCCATCAAATAATAGAATGAACAATGATCTTTTCCATTTCAGTATCAGTTTTTGAATATAGAATGTGAGATAAAATTTTGAATTAGAATTTGCACTGTGTCATTCTAAGAGTATCATCACCTCACAAAGAAACTTCAGTTGTAGTAGTCGAAGGGAGAATGACAAAACAGACTAGAAATTTCAAAATCCAGCAGTTTGGGGATCCTTTGTTAAATATACATGAATTTAATACAGGTTTCACTTTTGAAACCCAAAACATCATTGTTAAAACCTCTTTATAGAATTCAGATTTTCCTATGAGAAATGGACTTTTGAAAAATGAATCTCAGATTTGAAGAAAAGTATTTCATTGAAAATGCATTATGCTGACAATTTGAATTAGTAAATGGCATTGCAAATCCAAAGGAGGAAAATGAAAAGAAATATAGAGATCCCAATTTCCTTCTACCGTAACTGCAAAAGTAACCTTTATCAGACATAGGATAGAAAGAATTCCATAGTTTCAGTCAAAAATTAAGTTTAGGAACTCTGATTCCTTTTCAGAATTTTATCTTTGAAAAAAAGAATGTCAAACCATGCAGTATATATTGAATTCAGATTGGTATCCCACAAGCACAATATGACATTGTAATGTCATGTCTTACATTGACCCAAGGACCCAGAATATTCCAAGAAAAGGAAATGGAGACATCAAATGATTTGTATGACTTTATTCACAAACAAACAGAAATTGAAATTGGGAGATATTTAAAAACATATAGATTAATTCAGGAAATGAAATGATTAAATTGTAATTTTCTTTTGTGATGTGAATTTGGGAAGACAGAATGTGAGAGGAGATTTTAAATTTGAATTTGCTTTGGCATATCATAAATGCATTGTCCTCATGTAGTCCCATCACATATGGAATGTGATGACAGTGCAATGAGAAAACAGACCAGAATTTGTAAACCAAACCATTTGGCGGACCCTCTTTTCAGAATCCTCAGTTTTCTATACATATGCTGGTAGAAACAGAAAATTTCATTTCAGAAATCAGTCAAAGAATTCAGATTTCTGTCACAATTCTATTTTTCAGCATGGACTATATGAGTCAAACAGCAATTGAATTTGCCTGAAAAAAGAATTGTGCTGACATGATATTAGATCATGAATTTAATTTTATACCCAGAATGAGGAAAATCAATGGAAATTCAAAAATCAGAAGTGTCCCCTAAACTTAATTTCAAATAAATAATTTTTGAAACCTAATCTTTTAGGTGTCAGAACTTTTCCATGAAAAAATTGTTTGTTTGAACTCAGATACAAATTCAGAATTGTGTCTCTGAAGAAAGAATGTCAACATTGATGAATTTTGAACTTCAGATTATTAGTTCACAAAAGCTAAATAGCATCATCCTCTCATGTCCAATATGGACTGGAGAACTCTGAAAGTTGCAAGATGAAAGAAATTTAATGAATAGAACGGTTTTGTTTGTTTTCTCCTAAATTTCAGCAACAATATTTTTTAAATTGAAGCCTTTTTGTAATACATGGTTTCTATCAGGAAATAGAATGAATAATGATCATTATTCATTATTATACAGCTACATCATAAGTACAACACAATGATTGGGGAATGAGAAAACAGACCAGACATTGGAGAAGCAAACAATTTGGCAAACCCTCCTTTTGAGACCATAATTTACTTCAGGTATGTTTGACCAAACATGTAATTCCCTTTCAGAAATCAATCATAGAAATGAGATTTTGCTGTCACAATTCCTTTTTGTGCTTGCACACTCTGATTAGAACAGAAATAGTATTGCTGGGGAAAAGAATTGCGATGACATAGTTTAAGGTCATGTATTTAATTTCCAAAGCAGAATGACAAAAATTAGGAGAAATTCAGAAATCTGAATGTTTCCCTGACCTTTATTTCAAATAAGACAGTTTTGAAGCATTGCATTTTTAGTACTCAGAATTTTTAGAAGAAAAATTGGTTTTTGAATTCTTCAATTTCAGAATACTGTATCTGAAGAAAGAATGTCATAGCATTGAAAAAATTTCAAATTCCGAATACTCCATCACAAAGGATATATGACACTATACTGTCATCTCATAAGCAGACTGGAGAACACATTCTGGTTTGATCTAAATTTCAGCAACCATATTTTTTTAATGGAAGTCATTTAGGAACACAGTGTTTCTTTCAAGAAAAAGAATGAACAATGATCATTTCCACTTCAGTATCAGCTTTTGAAAATAAATGTGAGGTAAGATGTTGAATTATAATTTGCACAGTGTCATTTTAAATATATCTTCACCTCGCCAAGAAATTCACAAGTCCATCTTCAAGGAAGAATGACAAATTGGACTCGAAATTTCAAAATCCAGCATTTTGGGAATACTTTGTTTGAGAGACATGAATGTCATGCAGGTTTGTTGGTTGAAATCCAGAAATACATTGATATAACCTATTATAGAATTCAGATTTTCCTATAAGAAGTGGATTTTGGAGCAATGAATCTCTCATTTGAAGTAAAGTATTTCCTTGAAAAAGTATTCTGATGGCAATTTGAAATCGTTAATGGAATTGCAAATGCAAAGGAGGGAAATGAAAATAAATTTAGAGATCACAATTTCCTCCTAACTTAAAATGCAATTATCACCTTTGTCAGACAAAGGATTGATGGAACTCAACATTTTGAGTCAAAAAATTAAGTTTAGGAACTCTACTTCCATTTCAGAACATGACCTTTGAAAAAAGAATATCAGACCAGGGAAGATGTATTGAATTCAGATTGCTACACTACAAGTGAAATATAACATTATAATGTCATGTCTTATATTGACCCACAAACTAAGTATATTAGAAGAAAAGGGAATGGGGACATCAAATGATTTGGTATTTTGTTATTCTTAACAAACAGAAATTGAAACTGGAATATATTTAAGAACACATTGATTAATTCAGAAAATAAAATGATTAACTTGTAATTTTTTTGTGAAGTGAGTTTGGGAAGACAGAATGTGAGATGAGATTTTGAATTCGAATGTGCCTTGGTACTTCATAAATGCATTGTCCTCATGAAGTTCCATCACATGTGGAATGTGATGACAGTGCAATGAGAAAACAGACCACAAATTTGTAAACCAAACAATTTGGCAGACCCTCCTTTCAGAGTCCTCAGGTTTGGATATGTATGCCACTAGAAACACAAAATTTCATTTCAAAAATCAGTCATAGAATTAAGAATTAGGAGCATGATTCTATGTTTGAGCAGGGACTATGTGAGTCAAACATCAATAGAATTTGCCTGAAAAAGAACTGTGATGACATGATTTTAGGTGATGAATTCAATTTATACTCAGCATGAGGAAAATGAATGGAAATTCAAAAATCAAAAGTGTCTCTTAACCTTAAGTTCAAATAACTCATTTTTCAAAAGTAGGCTTTTAGAACTCAGAAATTTTCCACAAAAAATGGTTGGTTTGAACTCAGATACAAATTAAGAATTGTGTCTCTGAACTTCAGAATACTACTTCACAAAAGCTAAATATCTTCATCATCTCATGTCCTATACGGACTGGGGAACTCTGAATGTACGAAGATGAAAGAAATTTAGTAAATTGAAGACTTTTAGTAATACATGGTTTCTATAAGGAAAAACAATGAATAATGGTCATTTTTCTTTATTATACAGTTCCATCGCAAGTAGAACATGATGATAGGGGAATGAGACAACAGACCAGACATCTGAGAACCAAATAATTTGGCAGACCCTCCTTTTGAGACCATAATTTACTTCCAGTATGACTGACATTACATGAAATTTCATTGCAGAAATCAGTCATAGAAATCAGATTTTCCGTCACAATTCTATTTTTCACCTAGGATTGTTTGATTAGAATAGAAATAGAATTGCTTGAGAAAAGAACTGTGATGACATGGTTTTAGGTCATCAATTTTATTTCAAAAGCAGAATGAGAAAAATTAAGAAAAATTCAGAAATCTTAATGTTCCCCTGACCTTTAGTTCAAATAAGACAGTTTTGAAACATTGCATTTTAGTACTCACAATTTCTAGAACAAAAATTGTTTGTATGAAGTCAGATTCAATTTCAGAATACTGTACCTGAAGAAAGAATGTGATAGCATTGAGACAATGTCAACTTCAGAGTACTACATCACAAAGATATATGGCACTATACTCTCAACTTAGAGACAGGCTAGAGAACACCTTCTGGTTTGGCCTAAATTTCAGCAACCATATTTTTAAATGAAGTCAATAAAGAGAATACTGTTTCCTTCAAGAAATAGAATGAACAGGGATGGCTAGGTGGCATAGTGGATAAAGCACCGGCCCTGCAGTCAAGAATACCTGAGTTCAAATGTGGCCTCATACACTTAATAATTACACAGCTGTGTGGCCTTAGGCAAGCAACTTGACCCCATTTGCCTCACAAAAACCTAAAAAAAAATAGAATGAACATTGATCATTTCCACTTCACTCTCAGGGTTTGAAAATAGAATATGAATTAAGATGTTGAATTAAAATTTGAATTATCTTTCTAAATGTATTATCCCCTCACAAAGAAATTCCCAAATTGCACTTGAAGGATGAATGAAAAACAAACTAGAAATTTCAAAATCCAACACTTAGGGAATCCTTCTTTGGGGAGAGACGAATTTAATACAGGTTTGCCGGTTGAAAGCCAAAAAGTCATTGATGAAACCCTTTATGAAATTCAAATTTTCCTATATGAAATGGATTTTGGAGCAATGAATCTCTGATTTGTAGTTTCCTTGAAAAAGCTTTGTGATGACAATATTAAATTGTAAAGGGCACTACTAATCCAAAGGAGGAAAAGGAAAAGGAATAAGGAGACCCCAATTTCCTCCTACCTGAACTGCCAAAGTCAACTTTATCAGACATATCATTGAAGGAACTCCATATTTTCATTCAAACATGAAGTTTATGGACTCTGATTCCTTTTCAGAATTTGATCTTTGGAAAAAAAATAGCAGAGCAGGGAAGATGCTACACCAAAAGTGCAATGTGAATTTATAATGCCATGACATATATTTACCCATGAACTAAGAATATTCCAAGAAAAGGAAATGGGGACATAAAATGTTTTGCTATGAAGTTATTCTCAAAGAAACAGAAATTGAAAATGGAAGATATATAAGAACACATAGATTAATTCAGGAAAAAATGATTAACTTTCAATTTTCATTTGGGAAGTGAGTTTGGGAAGACAGAATGTGAGATGAGATTTTAAATTCGAATTTGCCTCGGTGTATCATAAATACATTGACTTCATGAAGTCCCATAACATGTGGAATGCGATGGGAGTGCAATGGGAAGACCGACAAGAAATTTGTAAATGAAATTATTTGGCAGACCCTCCTTTCAGAGTCCACAGTTTCCTATTTACTTGCTGCTAGAAACACAAAATTTCATTTCGGAAATCAGTCATAGAATTCAGAATTACTAGTACAATTCAATGTTTGAGCATGGACTCTCAAAGTCATACAACAATAGAATTTGCCTGAAAAAAGAATTGTGATGACATGATTTTGGTTATGAATTTAATTTTATACTCAGAATGAGTAAAATGAATGGAAAATTCAAAAATCAGAAGTGTCCCCTAAACTTAATTTTCATTAAGTCATTTTTGAAATGTACCCTTTTAGAACTCAGAACTTTTGCAAATTTTGATCAAAGAAATTGTTATTTTCCTTTCAGGATGTTTTCAAGCGCAGAATGCTTGGAACAACTTTGAATTAGAATTTGAATTTTGTCATGATTAAGGCACTTTGATATCACAAAACCCCTTCCAAACTGCTACTCAGGCAGGCATATACTAAAACATCCAAAACTTCCAAATCAGACCTTTGGCTGAAATTCATTTCAGAAACCAGTATTTCAAAGAGTTATGCAGGTAAGAATTCAGTATTTCATTCCTGAAACTGATTGGATAATGTAGATATTTCTTTCAGGATTTCTATGTGAGCTAGTAAACTCACATGGGAATTTTATTAGAAGGCAAAGAGTTTAAAGAAAAATGAGTAATGATGTCATCATATTATATACCAACAGGAATTGAAAACCCAGAAAGAATAAAAAGGACGGAAACTGAGAAATCACTACATTTCTTAGTCCCTTTATTCCAATAGGTGATTTTTGAAAAATACTGTAGTAGGAACTGAAAATGTCCTTTCAGAAATCCACTTCCCCCTTTAGATTTCATGTCATAATTGCATCTTTGATGAAGGAATATCAGATCATGGCTGCACATTTAAATTCAACTTGTTAAATCAGAAATGCATTATGATCTCATATTGTCCTGTTACACATAGTATGGTGACCTCAATATGTCAAAATACAGAAAAATTTGCAGTAGTCAAATTCTGATGTAAACTAAATTTTAAGAAATAGAATTTCAGGTTGGGAGTCTTGGGGGAACACAGAGGTTCATTTATGAAATAAATATTAGAAATTGTGGTGTTCATTTATGAATCAATGGTTGAAATTGGAAAGTTGGATGGCATTTTAAATTTTAATAAGTTTGGTGCCATGACAAATGCCTTATGACACCATAAGACTAACTTCCTCTCTTTAACTGAGAATGAGGAATGCCAAAGCAGACCAGAAGTTTAGCAATAAAACACTTTGATTGGCCATCATTTTAGAGGCCAGTTTTGAACCCAGTAGGTCTTTGGGAACTCAAAATTTCACTTCAGAATTGGATTTGAGCATTCAAATTTCCCCATTAGTAGTGGAGTTCTGAGCAAGGAATCTCATATCTGAATTGTAAATTAGAACTCAAAGAGGCCAAAGAAAAATCCTTTGTGACATGGTAAAGGCATATGAAAAGAGTCATTGGAAACAAGAAGGGAAACAAAATTTAGAAATCAGTAATTTTCTCTGATCACAATTGGAAATATGCTATTTGAAACCAATAGTCAATTAGGGCATGACAATTGCCTTTCAGAAATAGATATTCAGAATCAGACTTCATTTCTCAATTGGCACAATGAAGAAAGAATCAGTATGGGAATTTTGCCTAGAGGAAGGATGCATGAAAAATGAATTTAGGGAACTGTTTTGTCACATGACATATCTATATATCTATATTACATATTTACAAATATATGTGTGTGTGTTTGCATGTATTGAATTATATCGTTTTATGCCAAAATAGATAGGAAAGTGTTAGATCAAAAGTTTTCTGTTGACTTTATTTTTAAAAACTAGTTTTTCAATCTGTATGCCAGTTAAAAAGACTTGATTTCAAAAGTGAACAAGATGGAAGAAAATTTAATCTTGAATTTCAATTCAGGTTTTGACATCAGAAATGCATTATGTCACCCTAAAACTCCTTTTCAGGTGAAAATAAAGAAGATAAATCGTGAAGCAAATCAGAAATTTTCAAAGCACCATTTTGACTGATGTTCATTTCTGAAATTTGAATGAGAAGCATAATGGTTCCTAGGAACTCATACTTACTTTTCTGAAACAGAATCATCAATCAGGGTTTGCCATGTGAAGTGGATTGAAGATCAAGGAATCTTTAATCTGAAATTGGAAGTACAACCGCAATAGTTCAGTGAAACATATACAATGACACCATTGTGTTAAGAGGAAAAAAAATAGGAAATTAGAAAGAATCAATGTAAGAGAAATAATGAAATCACTAGTTATCTTGGACCTGAATTTCAAATACTTTAATTGCCCAATGTAAGTTACTCTAATTTAAATTTTTGATTCAGAAACTCATTTTTATCTGATTTCATTTGATAATTCTTTTATTTTTGGATAAACATATCATAAAGGCACTGAAATTTAGATTAGAGAATTATGTGAATTTATGGCATTTTCAAATAATCTTGTCCTGTTACATACTTAATTTTGAACTCATTTTGTGAAAATAATAATAAATTTGAGATTACAAAAGTGCTGGGTTGCCCTTAATTTACCAAACTGAGTTCCTTTCTTTAGGACTATTGAAAATCCAGGATTTTTTTGAATAATTTTTGGGAAACTTTGTACCTTATTATTAATATCGCCTTCTTCCTTTGAGCATCAGAAGGTTATTTTCATAATTACTAGGGCAGTTGGAGGAGATTAGTGACTGGAGAGGTATTTAGTCACTGTTTTTTTGGTGAATAAAGGTAGCATTCCCATGGCAGTAGAAAGAGATTAGAGACTGGAGAGGTAATTAGTCACTGTTGTGTTGGTGAATAAAAGCAGCATTTGGAGCACTAGGAGATGTGGCTGGAGTACTTGTTTCTTTTGTAATTTTTGTCTGCCAGCACACCAACTGCCTGTGTCCAGGAAGTGGGACTCTACATAATCTGGATCTATGAATTTGGTATTTTCTTTCCAGGAACTTTTTGAACACAGAATGCCTGGATCAATTTTGAATTTCAATTTGAATTTTGTCATGATAAGACCCTTTTTACATCAGAAAATGCCTTCCAAACTATTACTCCAGCAGGAATATACCAAAACAGATCCTGAGCTTCGAAATCAATCCTTTGGTTGAAATTCAATTCATACACCAGTGTTTCAAGAGTTACACAGGTAGGAATGCAGCTTTTCATTCCTGATATTGATTGGGTAATGTTGATTTTACTAGTAAACTTTTCTGTTTACTTTATTTTTAAAACTTAGTTTTTCAATCGGTTTGGCTATTAAAAGACTTGGTTTCAAAAGTGAACAAGATGGAAGAAAATTTAATCATCCTCTCTGTATCGAGTGTTAGAACAGATAATGTCTGGTAAAATCTTGAATTTCAATTCTGGTTTTGACATCAGAAATGCATTATGTCACCCCAAATCTCCTTTTCAGGTAAAAATAAAGAAGCCAAATTGTTAATCAAATCAGAAATTTTCGAAAAAACATTTTGGCCGATGTTCATTTCTGAAACTTGAATGAGGAGCAGAATGGCTCATAGGAACACAAATTTCCTTTTCTGAAACAGATTTCATCAATCAGGTTTTGCCATTGAAATGGATTGAAGATCAAGGAATCTTTCATCTGAAATGTGAAGTACAACCAAAATCGTTCAGGGAAACATACACAATGGCACGATTGTGTTAAGAGGGAAAAAAGAATAGAAAACTTAGAAAGAATTAATGTAAGAAAAATAATGAAATCACTAGTTATCTTGAACCTGAAATTAAAATACCTTAATTCCCCAATGTAAGTTACTCTAATTTAAACTTTCAATTCAGAAACCCATTTTTATCTGATTGCATTTGATAATGCTTTTATTTTTGAATAAATTTATCATGAAGGCACTGAAATTTAGATTAGAGAATTATGTGAATTTATTGCATTTTCATATCATATTGTCCTATGACATATTTAATTTTAAACTCATTTTGTGAAAATAGTAATAAATTTGAGATTTCAAAAGTGCTCGGTTACCCTTAATTGACCAAACTGAATGCCTTCCTTTAGGGCTATTGAAAATACAGGATGTTTTTGAATAATGGTTGGGAAACTTTGTACCTTATTATTAATATCTCCTGCTTCCTTTGAGGATCAGAAGGTTGTTTTCCTAATTACCAGGGCAGTGGGAGGAGATTCATGACTGGAGAAGTATTTAGTCACTGTTGTGTTCGTGAATAAAGGTAGCATTTGGAGCAGTAGGAGATCTGGGTTTAGTACTTGTTTCTTTTGTAATTTTTGTCAGCCAAAACACCGGTCCTCTCCTGGTGAAGACTGACTGTGTCCAGGAAGTGGAACTCTACATAATTTGGATCTAAGAAATTTGCATTTTCTTTTCAGGAACTTTTTGAACGCAGAATGCCTGGATCAATTTTGAATTTAAACTTGAATTTTGTCGTGATAAGGGAATTTTGACATCACAAAACAACTTCCAAACGACTGCTCTGGCAGGCATAGACCAAAACAGATCCAGAGGTTTGAAATCAAACCTTTGGCTGAAATTCATTTCAGACACCAGTATTTCAAGGAGTTTGCAGGATAGGAATTCAGCATTTCATCCCTAAAATTGTTTGGGTAATGTTGATTTTTCTTCCAGCATTTCTATGTGATCTAGTAAACTCACATGGGAATTTAAATTAGAAGGCAAAGAGCATAAAGCAAAATTTCTAATGATGTCATCATATTATATACCAACAGGAATTGAAAACCCAGAGATAATTGAAAGGAAGGAAACTGAGAAATCACTACATTTCTCAGTCCCTTCGTTCCAATAGCTGATTTTTGAAAAATATCGTAATAGGAGCAGAAAAATGTCCTTAATGAAATCTACTTCCCCCTTCAGAATTCATGTCAGAATTTTATCTTTGATGAAGGACTATCACATCACAGCCGCACATTTAAATTCAGATTCTTACAATGGAAATGCATTATGATCTCATATTGACCTGTTTGCTATAGGATTGTGACCTCAAAATGTCAAAATAGAGAAAATTTTGAGGTAGTCTAAATTTGATTTGAACTAAATTTCCAGAAACAGAATTTCAGATTGGGAGTCTTGGAAGAACAAAGAGTTTCATTTCTGAAAATGGATTGCAGAAATTTTATTGTTCATTTCTGAATTAATGGTTGAAATTGGAAAGTTTGATTGCATTTTGTATATTAATATACTTGGTGCCATCACAAATGCCTTCTGACACCATAATGCTACTTCCCATGTTTATCTTAGAATGAGAAATGCCAAAGTAGACCAAAGGTTTGGCAATCAATTTGACTGGTCTTCATTTTAGAGACCAGTTTTGAACCCAGTAGGCCTTTGGGTACAGAAAATTTCACTTCAGAATTGGATTTGAGCATTCAAATTTCCCCATTAGTACTGGAGTTTTGAGCAAGGAATCTCACATTTGAATTGTAAATTAGAACTCAAAGTGGACAAAGAAAAATCCTTTGTGACATGGTAGTGGCATAAGAGAAGAGTCTTGGGAAACGAGAAGGGAAACAAAATTCAGAAATCACTAATTTTCTCAGAGCACTATTTCAAATATACTATTTGTCACCAGTACTGAAGGAGGCCCTGAAAATTACCTTTGAGAAATAGATTTTCAGAATCAGACTTCCTTTCTCAAATGGCACAATGAAGAAAGAATCAGTATGGGAATTTTGCCTTGAGGAAGGATGCATGAAAATGAATTTAGGTAACTGTTTTGTCATGTGACATATATATGTGTGTGTGTGTGTGTGTATGTATATATTTACACATATATGTGTGTGTGCTTGTGTGTATTGAATTATATCATTTTATGGCAAAATAGATATGAAAGTGTTAGATCAAAAGTTTTCTGATGACTTTATTTTTAAAAACTAGTTTTTCAATCTGTTTACCAGTTAAAAAGACTTGATTTCAAAAGTGAACAAGATGGAAGAAAATTTAATCATCCTTTCTGTATCAAGTGTTAGAACAGATAATGTCTGGTAAAATCTTCAATTTCAATTCTGGTTTTGACATCAGAAATGCATTATGTCACCCTAAAGCTCCTTTTCAGGTGAAAAGAAAGAAGCTAAATCGATAAGCCAATCAGAAATTTTCGAACCACCATTTTTTCTGATGTTCATTTCTGAAACTTGAATGAGCAGCAGAATGGTTCCTAATATCTCCTGCTTCCTTTCAGCATCAGAAAGTTGTTTTCCTAATTACCAGGTCAGTGGGTGGAGATTAGTTATTGGAGAGGCATTTAGTTACTGTAGTTATGTTGAATAAATGTGGCATTGTGGAAGTTGTAATGTCCATTTCTGAATTAATGGTTGAAATTGGAAATTTTGGTTGCATTTTGAATACTGATATACTTGGTGCCATCACAAATGTCTTCCCATGTTTAGCTGAAAATGAGGAATGCCAAAGTAGACCAAAAGCTTGGCAATGAGGTTGATGGGTCTTCATTTTAGAGGCCAGTTTTGAACCCTGTAGGCCTTTGGAAACTCAAAATTTCACTTCAGAATTGGAATTGAGCATTCAAATTTCCACATTAGTAGTGGTGTTTTGAGCAAAGAAAATCACATCCGAATTTTAAATTAGAACTCAAAGAGAAGAAAGAATAATCCTTTTTGACATGGTAATGGTATAAGAAAAGAATAATTGGAAACAAGAAGTGAAACAAAATTTAGTAATCCCTTATTTTCTCTGAGAACAATTTCAAATACGCTATTTGTCACCAGTAGTGTAGTAGGGCCTGACAATTACCTTTCAGAAATAGATTTTCAGAATCAGACTTCCTTTCTGAATTGGCACAATGAAGAAAGAATCAGCATGGGAATTTTGCTTTGAGGAAGGATGTATAAAAAAAGAGTTAGTTAAGTGTTTTGTCATGTTACATAAATGTATATATATATATATATATATATGTACAAACATGCATACATACATATATGTATGTATGTGTTTGTGTGTATTAAATTATATTGTTTTATGGCAAAGTGTTAGATCAAAAGTCTTCTGCTGACTTTATTTTTAAAAACAAGTTTTTCAATCTGTTTGCCTATTAAAAAGACTTGATTTCAAAAGTGAACAAATGGAACATAATTTAATCATCTTTTCTGTATTGAGTGTTAGAACAGATAATGTCTAGTAAATTCTTGAATTTCAATTCTGGTTTTGACATCAGAAATGCATTATGTCACCCTAAAGCTCCTTTTCAGGTGAAAATAAAGAAGCCAAATCATTAAGCCAATCAGAACTTTTCAAACCACCATTGTGACAGATGTTCATTTCTGAAACACAAATGAGAAGCCGAATGGCTCCTAGGAACTCATACTTACTTTTCTGTAACAGATTTCATCAATCAGCTTTTGCCATGTGAAGTGGATTGAAGATCAAGGAATATTTCATCTGAAATGTGAAGCACAATCATAATAGTTCATTGAAACATACACAATGATACCATTGTGCTAAGAGGAATAAAAAGAATAGAATACTTAGAGAGAATCAATATAAGAGAAATAATGAAATCACTAGTAATCTTGGACCTGAAATTCAAATACCTTAATTCCCCAACTTAAGTTGCTCTAAATTAAATTTTCAATTCAGAACCCATTTTTATCTGATTTTACTTGATAATGCTTTTATTTTTGGATTAACATATCATAAAGGCACTGAAATTTAGGTTAGAGAATTATGTGAATTTGTTGAATTTTCATATAATCTTGTCCTGTGACATACTTAATTTTAAACACAATTTGAGAAAATGGTAATATATTTGAGATTTCAAAAGTGCTGGGTTACCCTTAATTTATCAAATCACATTCCTTTCTTTAGGGCTATTGGAAATACAGGTTGTTTTTGAATAATGTTTGGGAAACTTTGTACCTTATTATTAATATCTCCTGCTCCCTTTGAGCAGCAGATGGTTTTGTTCCTAATTACCAGGGCAGTGGGAGGAGATTAATGACTGGAGAGGTATTTAGTCATTGATTTTTTGATGAATAAAGGTAGCATTCCCATGGCGGTGGAAAGAGATTAGAGACTAGAAAGGTATTTAGGCACTGTTTTGTTGGTGAATAAAGGTAGCATTTGGAGCACTAGGAGATGTGGCTGGAGTACTTGTTTCTTTTGTAATTTTTGTCTGCCAACACACCAACCCTCTCCTGAGGAAGACTAAGTTTGTCCAGGAAGTGGGACTCTACAAAATCCGGATCTAAGAAATTGGTATTTTCTTTTCAGGAACTTTTTGAACACAGAATGCCAGGATCAGTTTTGAATTTCAACTTGAATTTTGTCATCATAAGGGCATTTTGACACCACAAAACGACTTCCAAACTACTGCTCAGGCAAGCATAGATCAAAACAGATCCAGAGCTTTGTAATTAATCCTTTGGTTGAAATTCATTTCAGACACCAGTATTTCAAAGAGTTATGCAAGGTAGGATTTCAGCATTTAATTCCTGAAATTGATTTGATAATGTTGATTGTTCTCCCAGAATTTCTATGTGAGCTAGTAAACTCACATGGGAATTTAAATTAGGAGGAAAAGAGTTTAAAGAAAAGTTAATAATGATGTCATCATATGGTATGACAACAGAAATTATATACCCAGAAAGAATAAAAAAGAAGGAAAGTGAGACATCACTACTTTTCTCCTTCTTTTCATTCCAATAGCTGATGTTTGAAAAATAGTGCAGTATGAACTGAAAAGATCCATTCAAAAATCAACTTCCACCTTTATATTTCATGTCAGAATTGGCTTTTTGATGAAGATATATCAGATCATTTCTGCACATTTGAATTCAAATTGTTCCATTGGAAATGCATTATGATCTCATATTGACCTGTTAGATATAGTGCGGTGACCTCAAAATGTCAAAATAGAGAAAACTTTGAGGTAGTCTAATTCCGATTTGAACTAAATTTCAAGTAACAGAATTTCAATTTGGAAGTCTTTGGAGAACAAGGAGTTTCATTTCTGAAACATTGTGAAAATTTTAATGTTCATTGCTCAATTCATGGTTGAATTTGAATAGTTTGATTGCATTTTGAATTTTAATATACTTGGTGCCATCACAAATGCCTTGTGACACCATAATGCTACTTCCCATGTTTAGCTGAGAATGAGGAACGCCAAAGTAGACCAAAAGTTTGGCAATCAATTTAATTGGTCTTCATTTTAGAGGCCAGTTTTGAAGCTATTAGGCCTTTGGGAACTCAAAATGCCATTTCAGAATTGAATTTGAGCATTCAAATTTCCCCATTAGTTGTGGAGTTTTGAGCAAGGAATCTCACATCTGAATTGTAAATTAGAACTCAAAGAGGCCAAAGAAAAATCCTTTGTGACATAGTAATGGTATAACACAAGAGTCATTTGAAGCAAGAAGGGAAACAAAATTCAGAAATCACTAATTTTCTCTGAGCAGAATTTCAAATATGCTATTTATCACCAGGAGAGTATTAGATCCTGACAATTACCTTTGAGAAATAGATTTTCAGAATCAGACTTCCTTTCTCAATTGGCAAAATAAAGAAAGAATCATTATGGGAATTTTGCCTTCAGGGAGGATGCATGAAAAATGAATTTAGGTAATTGTTTTTTTTTTCACGTGACACACACACACACACATATATATACACACACACATACATACATATATGTCAGTGTGTTTTTGTGTGCACTGAATTATACTGCTTTATGGCAAAATAGATAGGAAAGTGTTAGATCAAAAGTTTTATGTTGACTTTATTTTTAAAAACAAGTTTTTCAATCTGTTTGCCTATTAAAAAGACTTGATTTCAAAAGTGAACAAGATGGAAGAAAATTTAATCATCCTTTCTGTATAGAGTGTTAGAACAGATAATGTCTGGTAAATTCTTGAATTTCAATTCGGGTTTTGACATCAGAAATGTATTATGTTACCCTAAAGCTCCTTTTCAGGTGAAAATAAACAAGCCAAATCTTTAAGCAAATGAGAAATTTTCGAACTACCATTTTGTCCGATGTTCATTTCTGCAACTCAACTGAGAAGCAGAATGGCACCTAGGAACTCATACTTACTTTTGTTTAACAGATTTCATCAATCAGCTTTTGCCATGTGAAATGGATTGAAGATCAAGGAATCGTTCATCTAAAATGTGAAGTGCGACTGAAATAGTTCAGTAAAAGATATACAATGACATCAATGTGCTAAAAGGAAAAAAAAAGAAAAGAAAACTTAGAAAGAATGAATGTAAGAGAAATAATAAAATCACTAGTTATCTTTGACCTGAAATTCAAATACCTTAATTCCCCAGTGTAATTTACTCTAATTTAAATTTTCAATTCATAAACCCATTTTTATCTGATTTCATTTGATAATGCTTTTATTTTTGGATAAACATATCATAAAGGCATTGAGATTTAGATTAGAGAATTATGTGAATTTATTGCATTTTCATATCATATTGTCCTGTGATATACTTAATTTTAAACTCATTTTGTGAAAATAGTAATGAATTTGAGATTTCAAAATTGCTGGGTTACCCTTAATTTGCCAAACTGAATTCCTTTCTTTAGGGCTATTGAAAATACAGGATGTTTTTGCATAATGGTTGGGAAACTTTGTAACTTATTATTAATATCTCCTGCTTCTTTTGAGCATCAGAAGGTTTTTTTCCCCTAATTACCAGGGCAGTGGGAGGAGATTTGTGACTGGAGAGGTATTTAGTTACTGTTGTTTTGGTGAATAAAGGTAGCATTTCCATGGCAGTGGAAAGAGATTAGAGACTGGAAAGGTATTTAGGCACTGTTGTGTTGGTGAATAAAGGTAGCATTTGGAGCACTAGGAGATGTGGCTGGAGTATTTGCTTCTTTTGTAATTTTTGTCAGCCAACACACCAACTGACTGCGTCCAGGAAGTGGGACTCTACATAATCTGAATCTATGAATTTGGTATTTTCTTTTCAGGAACTTTTTGAACACAGAATTCCTGGATCAATTTTGAATTTCAATTTGAATTTTGTCATAATAAGGGCATTTTGACATCACAAAACAACTTCCAAACTACTGCTCCAGCAGGCATAGACCAAAACAGATCCAGAGCTTTGAAATCAATCTCTTGGTTGAAATTCATTTCAGACACCAGTATTTCAAAGAGTTATGCAGTTAGGAATTCAGCATTTCATTCCTGAAATTGATTTGATAATGTAGACTTTCGTTCCAGGATTTCTATGTGAGATAGTAAACTCACATGGCAATTCAAATTAGAAGGTAAAGAGAATAAAGAAAAATGATTAATGATGTCATCATATTATATGACAAATGGATTTTCAAACCTGACAAGGATAAAGAGAACTGAAATGGAGAAATCACGCTGTCTCAGTCCCTCAGTTCCAATAGCCAATTTTTGAAAAATAGTGCACTAGGAACTCAAAATGTCCTTTCAGAAATCCACTTCCAACTTTAGATTTCATGTGAGAATTGGTTCTTTGATGACCGAATTTCAGATCATGCTGGCACATCTGAATTCAGATTGTTACATTGGAAATGATTTTATTTTCTCATGTTGTCCTCTTAGATATAGTATTGTGACCTCAATATGTCAAAACAGAGAAGACTTTGACATAGTGTAATTTTGATTTGAACTAAACAGAATTTCAGATTGAGGGTCTTGGAGAACACAGAGTTTCATGTCTGAAAGAGATTGTCAAAATTGCAAGTTTCAGTTCTGAATTAATGGTTGAAATTGGAAAATTTGATATTATTTTGTATTTTAATATATTTGTTGACATCACAAATGCCTTCTGACACCATAATGCTACTTCCCATGAGTAGCTGAGAATGAAGAATGCTAAAGCAGGCCACAATTTTGGCACTCAAAAATTTCATTGTCCTTCATTTTAGAGGCATATTGTGAACCCAGTATGCTTTTGGGCACAAAAAATTTCACTTCAGAAATGGATTTGATCATTTAAATCTCCCTATTGTTAGTAAAGTTTTGAGCATGGAATCTCACATCTGAATTGTAAATTAGAAGTCAAAGAGGCCAATGAAAGATACTTTGTGACATGATAATGGTACAAGACAGGGACCTCTGCTTAGAACAGAAATAGAATTGCATGGAAAAATAATTATGCTGACATGCTTTTAAGTCATGAATACTTTCAAAATCTGAATGAGGAAAATAAAGAATGTTCCCCTGACCTTACGTTCAAGTAAGAGAGTTTTGAAACACAGTATTTTAGTACAGAGGATTTTTAGAAGAAAAATTCTTTGTTTGAAGTCAGATTCTAATTGAGAATACTGTATCTGAAGAAAGAATTTCATAACAACGAAAAAATTTCAACTTTTGATAACTCCATCACAAAGTATACATGACATTCTACTGTCATGTCAGAAACAAACTGGAGAACAGCTTCTGGTTTGCCCTAAATTTCAGCAACCATATCTTTTATAATGGAATTAATTAGGAAATCACAGTTTCCTTCAAGAAAAAGAATGAACAGCGATCATTTCCACACATTATCACCTTTTGAAAATAGAATTTGAGTCAAGATGTTGAAGTAGAATTTGTATTGTGTCATTCAAAATGTATTATCATCTCACAAAGAACATTCCCTAGTCAAATTCAAAGGAAGAATGACAAACCAGATTAGAAATTTCAAAATCCAGCCGGTTGGGAATCCTAAATTTTAGAGATGTAAATTTAATACAGGTTTGCAGGATGAAACCCAAAAATTTAACCATAAAATATTTATGCAATTTAGATTTTCCAATAAGAAGAGGATTTTGGAGCAATGAATCACCAATTTATAGTATTTCCTTGAAAAAATATTATGATGACAATATTAACTTGGGAATGGCACTGGAAGGGCAAAGGAGGAACATAAAAAGAAATATAGAAATCCCAATTTCCTCCTACATTAACAGCAAAAGTCAACTTTATCAGACATACAATTGAAGCAACTCCACATTTTCAATCAGAAATTCAGTTTAGAAATTTTAATTCCTTGTCAGAATCTGAACTTTGAAAAAGAACATCAGAAGATGGAAGATGTATTGAATTCAGATTGCTACATCACAAGTGCAATATGACATTCTGAAGTCAGGGCTTCTATTGACCCATGAACTAACAGGAAAAGGAAATAGGGGCATCAATTGTTTTGGTATGACATTATTCTCAAAAAATAGAATTTGAAATTGGGAGATATTTAAGAACATATGCATTAATTCAGGAAATAAAATGATTCACTTGTAATTTTCTTCTTGTGAATTGAGTTTGGGATTACATAATGTGAGATGAGATTTTAAATTTGAATTTGACATGGACCATCATAAATACCTTGTCCTCATGAAGTCCCATCAAATGTGCAGTGCGATGACAGTGCAATGAGAAAACAGAACAGTAATTTGAAAATCAAACAATTTGGCAGACAGTCCTTTCAGGGTCCTCAGTTTCCTTTATGTATGCTCCTAGAAACTCAGAATATCATTTCAGAAATCACTCATGGAATTCAGAATTTCTGGCACAATTTCATTGCTCACTATGGATTATCTGCTTCAAACAGCAATAGAATTTTCCTGAAAAGGAATTTTGATGACATGATTTTCATTCATCAATTTGATTTTATACTCACAATGAGGAAACTGAATTGTAATTCAAAAATCAAATGAGTCCCCTAAACTTAAGTTCAAATAAGTCATTTTTGAAAACTCAGAATTTTTCCATGAAAAATTGTTTGTTTTTAACTCAGATTCAAATTCACTATTGTGTCTCTGAAAAAGGAATGTCAACACTGAGGGAATTTGAACATCATCAGAATATTACTTCACAAAAGGTAATGATATTGGCCTGACATGTCTGATATGGAATAGAGAACTCTGAACGTTCAAAGATGAAAATAATTTAGTGAATAGAACTTCTGGTTTGACCTCAGTTTCAGCAATCATGTTTGTTTATGTCGAAGAATTTTAGTAATACCTGGTTACTATGAGGAAATAGAATGAATAATGATCATTGTCCATTATTATAGAGGTCCATCGCATGCAGAACACGATGATGGGTCAATGAGAAAAGAGATCAGACATTTGAGAACAAAATAATAAGACCAACTCTCCTTTTGAGACCATAATTTATTTCACGCATGACTGACCAAACATGAAATTTCATTTCAGAAATAGGTCATAGAATTGAGATTTTCTGTCACAATTCTATTTTTGAGCATGGAATCTCTGATGAGAAGAGAAATAGAATTGCATGGAAAAATAACTTTGATGACATGATTTTAGGTCAGGAATTTAATTACAAAAGAAGAATAAGGAGAACGAAGAGAAATTCAGAAATATGAATGTTCCTTGACCTTTTGTTCAAATAAGAAAGTTAGGAGATAGAACATTATAATACATCAAATTATTAGAAGAAAAAACTGGTGGTTTCAAGTCAGATTCAATTTCAGAAGCCTTTACCTGAAGAAAGACTGTGATCACAATGAGAACATTTCAACTTCTGAATTCTCCAACACAATGGATATATGACACTATACCGTCATCTCAGAAATGGACTGGCAAACATCTTCTGGTGTGGCTTAAATTTTAGCGAACATATTTTTATTTTTAAATGGAATTCAATTAGGAACTCACAGTTTCCCTCAAGAAATAGAATGAAGAATGATCATTTACACATCAGTATCACGTTTTGAAAATAGATTGTGAGGAAAATGTTAAATTAGAATTGACACTGTGTCATTTAAAATGAATTATTACATCACAAAAAAGCTACCCTAGTCAAAGGCAAAAGAAGAATGACAAACCAGATGAGAAATTTCAAAATACAGCATTTTTGGAATCTTTCATTATAGAGAAGCATAATTAATAAAGTTTTTTCAGATTGAAACCCCAAAATTCCTTGTTAAAACATTTATGCAATTCAGATTTTCCTATGAGAAGTAGATTTTTGAGTAATGAATCACTGATTTGAAGTAAGTATTTCCTTGAAAAAGCATTATGATGACAATATTAAATTGTAAAAAGGCACTGGGCGTGCAAAGGAGGAATATGAAAAGATATAGAGAGATCCCAATTTCCTCCTACCTTAACTGCAGAAGTCAACTTTATCAGACATAGGATTGAAGGAACTCCACATTTTCAATCAAAAATTCAGTTTAGGAACTCTAATTTGTTTCAAGAATCTTATCTTGGAAAAAAAAGAATATCAGAACATGGAAGATGTATTCAATTCAGATTGCGACACCACAAGTCCAATATGACAATATAATGTCAGGTCTTATATTGACCTGTGAACTAATAATATTCCAGGAAAAGGAAATGGGGACATCAAATCATTTGGTATGACATTATTCTCAAACAAACAGAAATTGAAAATGGGAGATATTTGAGAACACATAGATTAATTTAGGAAATAGAATGATTCCATTGAAATTTTCTTTTGTGAAGTGAATTTGGGAAGACAGAATGTGACATGAGATTTTAATTTCGAATTTGCCTTGCACATCATAAATGCCTTAACCTCATGAAGTCCCATTACATGTGCAATGCCATGACAGTGCAATGATAAAAGAGACCAGAAATTTGTATATCAAACAGCTTGGCAGACACTCCTTTCAGAGTCATCAGTTTCTTCTATCTATGCTGCTAGAAACTCATAAATTCATTTCAGAAATCTGTCAAAGAATTCAGAATTTCTGGCACAAGTCCATTTTTCAGCATGGACCATCTCATTCGAATAGCAATAGAATTTGCCTGAAAAAGAATTGTGATGACATGATTTTAATTCATGAATTTTGTTTTTTATTCACAATGTGGAAACTGAATGGTAATTCAAAATCAAACAAGTCCCCTAAACTTAAGTTCAAATAAGTCATTTTTGAAATGCAGCCTTTTAGAACTCAGAACTATTCCATAAAAAATTGGTTATTTGAACTAACATTCAAATTAAGAATTGTGTCTCTGAAGAAAGAATGACAAAGCTTAGGAAATTTAAACATCGGATTACTACTTCACAAATGCTAAATGATAACATCCTATCATGTCTGATACAGACTGGAGAATTCTGAATGTTCCAAGATGCAAATAATTTACTGAATAGAACTTCTGGTTTGATGACAATTTCAGCAACGATGTTTTTTTTCAGTTGAAGCCATTTAGTCATATCTGGTTTCTATCAGGAAATAAAATGAATAATGATAAGTATTCATTATTATACAGA
Source organism: Macrotis lagotis (assembly GCF_037893015.1). Taxonomy (NCBI): domain Eukaryota; kingdom Metazoa; phylum Chordata; class Mammalia; order Peramelemorphia; family Peramelidae; genus Macrotis; species Macrotis lagotis. The sequence continues at coordinate 51,457 of NW_027421947.1, forward strand.
TCCGTCACATGCAGTACATGATGTTGGGGGAATGAGAAAACAGACCAGACATTTGAGAACAAAATAGTTAGTCAGACCTTCCTTTTGAGACCATAATTTGCTTCAGGTATGACTGACCAAATATCGGTCATAGAATTCTGATTCACTGTCACTATTCTCTTTTTCATGATGGACTCTTTGATTAGAACAGAAATACAATTGCATGGAAAAAGAACTGTGATGACATGATTTTAGGTCATGAATGTAATTTCAATAGCAAAATGAGGAAAATGAATAGAAAGTCAGAAATCTGAAAGTTCCCCTGACCTTTTTTTCAGATGAGACAGTTTTGAAATATAGCATTATAGTACACTGAATTATTAGAAGAAAAATTGGTGGTTTGAAGTCAGATTCAAATTCAGAATACTCTATCTGAAAAATGATTGTTATGGCGATGAGTACATTTCAACTTTTGAATACTCCATTACAAAGGATATACTGTACTGTCATCTCAGAAACATACTGGAGTCTGGTGCAGCCTAAAAGTCCGCACCCATATATTTTTTTTTAATGGAAGTCAATTAAGAACTCAAAGTTTCCTTCAAGACATAGAATGGACAATACTCATTTCCACATCAGTATCAGGTATTGAAAGTAGAATGCGAAGAAAGATGTTGAATAAGAATTTAGACTGGGTCATTCAAAATGAATTAATCCCTCACCAAGAAACTTCCATAGTCAAAGGCAAGAGAAGAATGACAAACCACACTAGAAAATTCAAAATCCAGCAGTTTTGGAATCTTTTGTTTAAGAGATGAATATTTTATAGCGGTGTGCAAGTTGAAAACCAAAAATTCATTAATAAAGCATTTATGCAATTCAGGTTTTCCTATAAGAAGTAGATTTTGGAGCAATGAATCACTGATTTGAAGTAAGTAATGCCTTCAAAAAGTTTTGTAATAACATTATTAAATTGTAAATGGCACTAGACATCCACAGGATGAAGATGAAAAGAAATATTGAGATCCCAATTTACTCCTAACTTAACTGCAAAAGTCAGCTACATCTGACAACCGATTGAAGGAACTCCACATTTTCAGCCAAAAATTCAGTTTAGGAACTCTAATTCCTTTCAAGAATCTGATCTTTGAAAAAAAGAATATCAAAATATTCACATTGCTACACCACAACTACAATATGACATTATAATGTCAGGTCTTATATTAACCCATGAACTAATAATATTCTAGGAAAAGGAAATGTGGATATCAAATCATTTGGTATGGCAATATTCTCAAACAAACAGAAATTGAAATTGGGAGATATTTAAGAACACGTAGATTAATTCAGGAAATAAAATGATTCACCTGAAATTTTCTTTTGTGAAGTGAGCTTGGGAAGACAGAATGTGAGATGAGATTTTAAATTTGATTTGCCTTGGCATACAATAAATGCCTCGACCTCATGAAGTCCCATCCCACGTGCAATGCAATGGCAGTGCAATGAGAAAACAGACCAGACATCTGAATATCAAACAATTTGGCAGACACTCCTTTCAGAGTCCTCATTGTCCTATATGGATGCTGCTAGAAAGTCACAATAATTTTAAAAAGACATAGATTTTTTCAGGAAATAAAATGATTCACTTGAAATTTTCTTTTATTTAGTGAGTTTGGAAAGACAGAATGTGAGATGAGATTTTAATTTTGATTTGCCTTGGTAAATCATAAATGCCTTGATCTCATGAAGTCCCATCCCATGTGCAATGCGATGACAGTGCAATGAGAAAAGAGACCAATCAAACAATTTGGCAGTCACTCCTTTCAGAGTCCTCAGTTTCCTATATGTATGCCACTAGAAACTCATAATATCATTTCATAAATGAGTCATAGAATTCAGAATTTCTGGCAAAATTTGATTTGTAATTATGGACTATCTGATTCGAACAGCAATAGAATTTGATTGAAAAAGAATTGTGATGACATGATTTTCATTCATGAATTTGATTTTATAGTCCATTGGAGGAAAATGAATGGAAATTCAAAAATCAAACGTGTCCCCTAAACCTAAGGTCAAATATATCATTTTTGACATGTAGCCTTTTAGAATTCAGAACTTTGCGATAAAATATTGTTCCTTTGAACTCAGATTCAAATACAGAATTGTATCTCTGAAGAACGAATGTCAACACTGAGGAAATTTGAACTTCAGAACAATACTTCACAAAATCGAAATGATATTGTCCTGTCTTTTCCAGTACATTCTGGAGAGCTCTGAACATTCCAAGATGAAAATAATTTAGTGAATAAAACTTCTGGTTTGACCTCATTTTCAGCAATGATTTTTTTTTAATTGAAGCCTTTTAGTAATGCCTGATTTCAATCAGGAAATAGAATGAATAATGATCGGTATTCATTATTATACAGAACCATCTCGTGCAGAACTCAATGATGGGGGAAAGAGAAAAAAGACCAGACATTTGAGAACAAAATAATTAGGCAGACCCTCCTTTTAAGCCCATAATTTACTTCAGGTATGACTGACCAAACATGAAATTTCATTTCAGAAATTGGCCATAGAATTCATATTTTCTGTCACAATTCTATTTTTGAGCATGGACCCCCTGATTAGAACATATATAGAATTACCATGGATATATAACTGTGATAACATGGTTTTTAGGTCATGAATTTAATTTCAAATGCAGAATGAAGAAAATGAAGCGAAATTCAGATATCCGAATGTTCCCCTGACCTTTTGTTCAAATAAGACTGTTTTGAAATATATTATTATAGTGCACCGAATTATTAGAAGAAAAATTGGTGGTTTGAAGTCAGCTTCAACTTCAGAATACTGTATTGCATGAAAGATTGTGATGGCAATGAAAACATCTCAACTTCTGAATACTCCATCACAAACAATATATGACAATATACGGTCATCACAGAAACGGACTGGAGAACATCTTCTGGTGCGGCCTAAATTTCAACGACCATGTTTGTTTATTTTTTTAATGAAAGTGAATTAGGAACTCAGAGTTTCATTCAAGAAACAGAATGAACAATGCTCATTTCCACATCAGTATCGGGTCTTGAAAACAGAATGTGAGGAAAGATGTTGAATTAGAATTTGTACTGGGTCATTCAAAATGTATTATCACCTAACAAAGAACATTCCCTAGTCAAAGGCAAAGGAAGACTGACAAATCAAACTAGAAATTTCAAAATCCAGCAGTTTGGCAATCTTTCGTTTTATAGCTGCAAATTTAATAGCTGCGTGCAGGTTGAAAATCAAATATTTCTTGCAAAACATTTATGCAATTCCCATTTTCCTATAAGAATTGGATTTTGGAGCAATGAACCACTGATTTGAGGTATTTCTTTGAAAAAGCATTATGATGAAAATAATAAATTGTAAATGGCACTGGAATTACAAAGGAAGAAGATGAAAAGAAATATAGAGATCCCACTTTCTGCTTACGTTAAATTCAAAAGTCAACTTTATCAGACATCAGATCGAAGGAACTCCAAATTTTCAATCAAAAATTCAGTTTAGGAACTCTAATTCCTTCTCAAATTCTGATCTTTGATAATAGAATATCAGAACATGGAAGATGCATTGAATTCAGACGGCTACACCAAAATTGCAATAGGACATAATATTGTTAAGTTTTATATTGAACTGTGAACTAATAATATTCTAGGAAAAGGAAATGGGGTTATCAAATCATTTGGTATGACATTATTTTCAAACAGAAATTGAAATTGGGAGATATTTAAGAACATGTAGATTATTTCTGGAAATAAAATGATTCACTTGAAATTTTCTTTTGTGAAGTGAGTTTGGGAAGACAGAATGTGAGATAAGATTTTAAATTCGAATTTGCCTTGGCACATCATAAACGACTTGACCTCATGAAGTCCCATCACATGTGCAATGTGATGATAATGCAATGAGAAAACAGACCAGAAATTTGAAAAGGAAACCATTTGGCAGACACTCCTTTCAGAATCCTCAGTTTCCTATATGTGTGCTGCTAGAAACTCACCATTTCGTTTCAGAAATCAGTCATAGAATTCAGAAGTTCCGGCACAATTCGAATTTTCAGCATGGATTATCTGCTTCGAACAGCAGTAGAGTTTGCCTAAAAAGAATTGTGATGACATGATTTTCATTCATGAATTTTATTATATACTCACAATGAGGAGAATGAAAGTAAATTCAAAAATCAAACATGTCCTTTAACCTTAATTTCAAATAAGCCATTTTTGAAAGGAGGCCTTTTAGAACTCAGAACTGTTCCATGAAAAAAATTGATTGTTTGAAATCAGATTGAAATTCAGAATTGTGTCTATGGAGAAAAAATGTTAACACTGAGAAAATTTGAACTTCAAAATACTTTTTCACAAAATCTGTATGATATCGTCCTGTCTTGTCCGATACAGACTAGAGAACTCTGAACGTTCCAAGATGAAAATAATTTAGTGAAAATCACTTCTGGTTTGACCACAATTTCAGCAACAATGTTTTTTTTTTAATTGAAGCCTTTTAATAATACTTGGATTCTATCAGAAAATAGAATGGATAATGATCAATTTCATTATTATGCAGATCCATTGCCTGTAGAACCCGACAATGGGGGAATTAGAAAACAGACCAGACATTTAAGAACAATATATTCTATTTCCTAAAAGAAACTATGTATTACTTAATGTCATCAATCTGAAAGTCATCATTACTGAAATTTATGCCAAAGCAGAAGACATCTTCACTGGATTTCTTTCATCTGCGGACACTGAGACTTCTACTGTCCATATCTGACATGACAGTATGATATCATTTCACTTTTGTAAAGTAGTATTCTGAAGTTGAAATTTACTGAGTTTGGACATTCTTTCTTCAGAGACACAATTCTCAATTGGAATCAGAGTTCAAACAATTTTTCATTGAAAAGTTCTGAGTTCTAAAAGGTTACATTTCACAAATGACTTATTTGAACTTAAGATTAGGGGATACATTTTTGGATTTCCATTCATTTTCCTCATTCTGAGCAAAAAGTTATATTCGACCCAAAATCATGTCATCACAATTTTTTTTAAATGAAATTCTATTTCTGTTCAAATCAGATAGTCCATGCTCAAAAATTGAATTGTGACAGAATATCTGAATTTTATGACTTATTTCTGAAATGAAATTTTGTGTTTCATTACTCGTACATATAGGAAACTGAGGTCTATGAAAGGATCTGCCAAATTGATTGGTTTACAAATTTCTGGTCAGTTCTCTCATTGTACTGTCATAGCATTCCACATGTGATCAGACTTCATGAGGTCAACACATTCATGATGTGCCAAGGAAAATTCGAATTTAAAATCTCACCTCATATTTTGTCCTACCAAACTCACTTCACAAAAGAAAATTACAAGTTAATCATTTTGTTTCCTGAATTGATCTATGTGTTCTTAAATATCTCTCAATTTCCATTTTTGTTTATTAGAGAATAACAACATTCCAAATCATTTGATGTCTCCATTTGCTATTTTTTTGGAATATTCTGAATTTGTGAGTCAATATAAGTCATTACATTATAATGTCATATTGCATTTATGGTGTAGTTACCTGAATTCAATACATCTTCCATGATTTGAATTTCTTTATTCAATGATCAAATTCTGAAAAGGAATCAGAGATCCTAAACTTAATTTTTGACTCAAACTTCTAAGTTCTTTCAATCCTATGTCTGATAAAGGTGACATTTGCAATTAAGGCAGGAAGAAACAGGGAACTTTAAATTTCTTTTCATTTTCCTGCTTTGAATTAGCAGTGCAATTTACTATTGCTAATTACTAATTATTGTTACTAATATTACTATTCCTAATTGTCTCATTTTAAGTAAAGGTCATGGGAATATTCAGATTTCTAAATTTTACTGCTTTTTGCTCATTCTGCTTTTACAATTAAATTCATGACCTAAAATCATCTCATCACAATTCTTTTTCCATGCAATTCTATTTCTGTTCAAACCAGGGAGTCCTTGTGCAAAAATAGAATTCTGATGGAAATTCTGATTTCTATGACTGATTTCTGAAATAAAATTTCATCTTTTGTCAGTCATACCTGAAGTAAATTAAGGTCTCAAAATGAGGGTCTGCCTAATTGTTTGGTTCACAAATGTCTGGGCTGTGTTCTCATTTCCCGTCATCGTGTTCAACGTGTGATGGTGCTGTGTAATAATGAATAACCATCATTATTGTTTCTATTTTGTGATACAAAATATGAATTATTCAAAGACTTCCATTTAAAAACATTGTTGCTGAAATTTCTACCTAACCAGAAGTTCTATTCACTATTTTTTTTCATCTGGGAGCATTCAGATTTCTCCAGTCCTATCTGACATGAAAGTATGATTTGGTTTTTATAAAAAGCTAAATTTTTGTAAAAGTTTCCTCAGTGTTGACATTCCTTCTTTAGAGACAAATTCTGGATTTCAATCTGAGTTCAAACAACAATTTTTCCTGGATGAGTTCTGAATACTAAAAGGCTTTGTTTCAAAAATGACTTATTGGGACTTAAGGTTAGGGGACACTTCTGATTTTTGAATTTCTATTCATTTTCCTCATTTGGGGTATAAAATTAAATTGGTGACTTAATATCAAGTCATCACAATTCTTTTTTAGGCAAATTCTGTTTCTATTCGAATCAGGTAGTCCGTGCTCAAAAATCGAATGGTGACAGAAAATCTGAGTTTTATGACCTGATTTCTGAAATGAAATTTTGTGTTTCTACAGTCCTGTGTGTAGGAAACTAAGGTCTCTGATAGGAGGGTCTGCCAAATTGTTTGGATTACAAATTTCTGTTTTATTCTCTCATTGTACTGTCATCGCATTCCTCATGCAATGGGACTTCATGAGGTAAATGCATTTATGATGTGCCAAGGCAAATTCTAATTTAAAATCTCATCTCACATTCCATCTTCCCAAACTTACTTCACAAAAGATAATTACATGTTAATCATTTTGTTTCCTGAAATTAATATATGTGTTCTTAAATATCTCTCAATTTCAATTTCTGTATGTTTGTGAACACAATCATACCAACTCATTTGATGTCTCCATTTACTTTTCTTAGTTGGTGGGTCAATATAAGACATGGCATTATAATGTCATATTGTACTTGTGGTGTAGCAATCTGAATTACCTACATCTTCCATTGTCTGATATTCTTTTTTTTCAATGATAAAATTTTGAAAAAGAATCAAAGTTCCTAAACTTAATTTTTGATTCACAATGTTGAGTTCCTCCAATCCTATGTCTGATAAAGGTGACATTTGCATTTAAGGTAAGAGGAAATTGGGAAGTCCAACTTTCTTTTCATTTTTCTGCTTTGGATTTTCCAGTGTAATTTACTACTTAAAATTGTCATCATGAAGCATTTTCAAGGAAATACTTTCCTTTGAAATGGGGTTTCATTGATCCAAAATACATTTCTTACAGGAAAATCTAAATTCCATAAAATGTTTTATCAGTGAAGTTTTCAGTTTCAACTGGTAAACCAGTATTACATTTGTGTCTCTCAAACAAAGGGATTCCCAAATTTCTGGATTTTGAAATTTCTAGTCTGGTCTGGCATTCATCCTTTGAGTACTACAAGGGAAGTTTCTGGGTGAGGAGATAATACATTTAGAATGACACAGAGCAAATTCTAATTAAACAATTCATCTCACATTCTATTTGCAAAAACTGGTAATGAAATAAATGGTCATGTTCATTCTATTTCTTGAAGGAAGCTGTGAGTTCTTAACTGACTTCCAACAAAAAGATATGGTTGCTAAAATTCAGGCCAAACCAGAAACTGTTCTCCAGTTCTTTTCTGAGATGACAGTACAGTGTCATATATCCTCTGTGATGTAGTATTCTGAAGTAGAAATTTTCTCAATGCTATGATATTTTTAAATCATTTACAATATTCTGAAATTGAATCTGACTTCAAACAAACAATTTTTCTTTTAATAAGTATGATTACAACAATGCAATGTTTCAAAATTGTCTCATTTGAAGTAAAGGTCAAGGGAATATTCAGATTTCTGTATTTCTCTTCATTTTCCTCATTGTGTTTTTGAAATTAAATTCATCACCTTAAACCATGTCACCACAATTCATTTTCATTGCAATTCTAATTCTGTTCTCATCAGATTGTCCATGCAAAAAAAATTGCAGCGAAAAATCTGATTTCTATGGCAGATTTCTGAAATGAAATTTCAGGTTGCTCAGTCATACCTGAAGCAAATTAAGGTCTCAAAAGAAGCATCTCCCAAATTGTCTGGTTCTCAAATGTCTGGTCTGATTTCTCATTTCCCCCATCAACATGTTCTATGTGCATTGGTACTGTATAATAAAAAAATGATCATAATTTATTCTATTTTGTGATAGAAACTATGTATTAATAAAAGTGTTCACTCTAAAAAAACATTGTTGTTGAAATTTAGTCCAATTCAGTTGTATTCACTAAATTTCTTTCATCTTGGAACATTTAGAGTTATGAAGTCCATATCTGACATGAGAGTACAATGTCATTTAGCTTTTGTGAAGTAGTATTCTGAAGTTCAAATTTCCTCAGTGCTGACATTTTTCTTCAGAGACAAAATTCTGAATTGGAATCTGAGTTCAAACAAACAATTTTTCATGAATAAGTTCTGAGTTCTAAAAAGATACGTTTCAAAAATGACTTATTTGAACATAAGGTTAGGGGACACTTCTTATTTTTGAATTTCCATTCTTTTTCCTCATTCTGAGTATAAAATTAAATTCACGACCCAAAATCTTGTCATCACTATTTGTTTTTAGTCAAATTCTATTACTGTTCAAATCAGATGGTCCATTTTCAAAAATCGAATTGTGACAGAAAATCTGAAATTTATGAAATGAAATTTATGAAATGAAATATATGAAATGAAATTTTGTGTTTCTATACCCATACATATAGGAAACTGAGGTCTCTGAAAGGAGGGTCTGCCTAAACTTCTGGATTTTGAAAATTCCATTCTATTTTGTCATTCATCCTTCCAGTTCTACATGTGAAGCTTCTTGGTGAGGAGATAATACATTTGGAATGACACAGTGAAAACTAATTAACCATATCGCCTCACATTCTATTTTCAAAATCTGATAATGAAGTGGAGATGACCATTGTACATTCTATTTATTGAAGGGATCTGTGTGTTCCAAATTGACTTACATTAAAAAAAGACATGGTTGCTGAAATTTAGGCCAAACCAGGAGTAGTTTTCCAGTACATTTCTGAGAAGAAATTAGAGTGTCATATATCCTTTATGATATAGTATTTTGAAGTTGAAATTTTCTCAATGCTATGACATTCTTTCTCCAAATGCAGTATTCTAATATTGAATATGACTTCAAACAATTTTTCTTCTAAAAATTCTGTCTACTAAAATGTTATGTTTCTAAACTATCTTACTTGAACTAAAGATCAGGGGGAAATTCAGATTTCTGAATTTCTCTTCATTTTCCTCATTCTGCTTTTGAAATTAAATTCCTGACCTAAAACCATGTCATTACAATTATTTTTCAGTGCAATTCTATTTCTGTTCTAATCATAGAGTCCATGCTCAAGAATAGAATTGTGACAGAAAAACTGATTTCTATGACCGAATTCTGAAATGAAATTTCATGTTTGGTCAGTCATATCTGATATAAATTAAGGTCTCAAAAATTATGGTCTACCAAATTGTTTTGGTTCTCAGATGTCTGGTCTGTTTTCTCATTTCTCCATCATCGTGTTCCATGTGCGATGGTGATGTATAATGATGAATAATGGTCATTATTCACTCTATTTCCTAATAGAAACTATGTATTACTTAAAGTTATCAATTTAAAAGTCATCATTACTGAAATTTAGACCAAACCAGAAGACCTGTTCACTAAATTTCTTTCATCTGAGGACACTCAGACTTCCACTGTCCATATCTGACATGACAGTATCATATCATTTCACTTTTGTAAAGTAGTATTCTGAAGTTCAAATTTACTCAGTTTGGACATTCTTCAGAGGACACAATTCTGAATTGGAATCTGAGTTTAAACAATTTTTCATGGAAAAGTTCTGGGTTCTTAAAGAATACATTTCACAAATGACTTAGAACTTAAGGTTAGGGGACACATATTATTTTTGGATTTCCATTTATTTTTCTATTTCTGTTTATTAGAGAATAATATCATTCCAAATCATTTGACGTCTCCATTTGCTTTTCTTGGAATATTTTGAATTGTGACAGAAATTCTGATTTTATGACCGATTTCTGAAATGAAATTTCTTGTTTTGTCAGTCATACCTGAAGTAAATTAAGTTCTCAGAAGGAAGGTCTGCCTAATTGTTTGGATGTCAAATGTCTGGTCTGTTTTCTCATTCACCCATCATTGTGTTTAACAATGTATAATAATCTATAATGTATAATAATGAATAATGATCATTATTGATTCTATTTAGTGTTAGAAAAGATGAATCACAAAAAGACTTTGATTTAAAAAAAACATTTTTAATTTTCATTCATTTTCCTCATTCTGAGTATAAAATTAAATTGGTGACATAAAATCATGTCAACATAATTGTTTTTTAGGCAAATTCTGTTTCTGTTCAAATCATATAACCCATGCCCAAAAATCGAATTGTGACCGAACATCTAAATTTTATGACTGATTTCTGAAATGAACTTTGGTGTTTACAGTGTTACATATAGGAAAACTGTGCTCTCTGAAATGAGCATCTGCCAAATTGATTGGATTACAAATTTCAGTTCTCTTCTCTCATTGTACTGTCATCACATTACACGTGTAATGGGACTTCATGAGGTCAATGCATTTATAATATGCCAAGGCAAATTTGTATTTAAAATCTCATCTCACATTCTGTCTCCTCAAACTCACTTCACAAAAGAAAACTGCATGTTAATCTTTATATTTTCTAAATCAATCTATGTGTTCTTATATATCTCCCAATGTCAATTACTGTTTGAGAATTACATCATAACAAATCAATTGATATCTCAATTTATTTTTCCTGGAATATTCTGAATCCATGGGTCAATATAATACATGATATCTTGTCATACTCCACTTGTGGTGTAGCAATGTGAATTCAATACATCTTACATGCTCTGATATTTTTTATTCAAAGATCAAATTCTGAAAAAAAATCAGAGTTCCTAAACTTAATTTTTGACCTGAAATATGGATTTCCTTCAATCCTTTGTCTGATAAAGGTGACATTTGCAGTTAAGGAAGGAGGAAATTGGGAGCTCTAAATTTCTTTTCACTTTCCTCCTTTGGATTTTCAGTGACTTTACTATTTAAAACAATCATCATAATGCATTTAAAAGTAAATGTTTCCTTCAAATTGGAGATTCATTGCTCTAAAATCCACTTCTTATTTGAAAATCTGAATTACATTAAAGTTTTTATCAATGAAGTTTTGGGTTTCAACCAGTAAACAAGTGTTAAATTCATGTCTCTCAAACAAAGGATTCCCAAACTGCTGGATTTTGAATTTTCTAGTCAGGTTTGTCATGCATCCTTTGAGTACTTCAAGTGAAGGTCCTTTGTGAGGATATAATACATTTAGAATGACACAGTGAAAATTCTAATTTAACATCTTGCCTCACTTTCTATTTTCAAAAACTGCTACTGATGTGGAAATTATCATTGTTCATTCTTTATCTTGAAGGAACCTGTATGTTCCTAATTGACTTCCATTAAAAAACATATGGTTGTGTAAATTTAGGCCAAACCAGAAGTTCTTCTCCACTCCATTTCTGAGATGACAGTAGTGTCACATCTCTTTTGTGATGTAGTATTCTGAAGTGGAAATTTTCTCAATGCTATGACATTCTTTAATCAGATACAGTATTCTGAAATTGAATCTGACTTCAAAAACAATTTTGCTTCTAAAAATTCTAAGTACAAAAATGCAATGTTTCAAAACTTTCTTATTTGAATTAAAGGTAAGGGGAATCTTCAGATTTCTGAATTTCACTGCTTTTTGCTGTTTCTGCTTTCAAAATTGAATTCATGACCTAAAATCATGTCATCACAATTCTTTTTCAATGCAATACTATTTCTGTTCTAATTAGAGTCCATGCTCAAAAATAGAATTGTGACAGAAATTCTGATTTCTATGACTGATTACTGAAATGAAATTTCATGTTTTGTCAGTCATACCTGAAGTAAATTAAGGTCTCAAAAGGAGGATCTGTGTAGTTGTTTGGTTCTCAAATATCTGGTCAGTTTAATCAAATGCCTGTCATTGTGTTCAATGTGTGATGGTGCTATATGATAATGAATAATGATTATTATTTCTATTCCATGATAGAAACTATGAATTACTAAAAGACTTCAATTTAAAAACCATCATTGCTGAAATTTCAACCAAACCAAGAGTTATGTTCACTAAATGTCTTTCATCTGGGAGCATTCAGAGTTCTCCAATCTGTATCTGACGTGAAAGTATGATGTCATTCAGCTTTTGCAAAAATTTTCTCAGTGTTGACATTCTTTCTTGATAGACCAATTCTAAATTTGAATTTGAGTTCAAACATTAATTTTTCCTGGAAAAGTTCTGAGTACTAAAAGGCTATGTTTCAAAAATGACTTATTGGATCTTAAGATTTGTGGACACAGGGGTGGCTACTTGGTGCAGTGGATAGAGCACCAGCCTTGGATTCAGGAGTACCTGGGTTCAAATCTGACCTCAGACAATTAATAATTACCTATCCTTGTGTCCTTGGGCAAGCCACTTGACCCCACTGCCCTGAAAAATCTAAAAAAAAAAAAGATTTGCAGACACTTCTGATTTTTGAATTTCCATTCATTTTCCTCATTTTGAGTATAAAATTAAATTGGTGATGTAAAATCTTGTCATCACAATTCCTTTTTAGGAAAATTCTGTTTCTGTTCTAATCAAACAGTCCATACTCAAATTTGAATGTTGACAGAAAATCTGAATTTATAACTGATTACTGAAATGAAATTTTCTGTTTCTACAGTCATACATATAGGAAACTGGTCTCTGAAATGAGGGTCTGTCAAACTGATTGGATTACAAACTCTTCTCTCATTGTACTGTCATCACATTACACGTGTAATGGGACTTCATGAGGTCAATGCATTTATAATATGCCAAGGCAAATTTGTATTTAAAATCTCATCTCACATTCTGTCTCCTCAAACTCACTTCACAAAAGAAAACTGCATGTTAATCTTTATATTTTCTAAATCAATCTATGTGTTCTTATATATCTCCCAATGTCAATTACTGTTTGAGAATTACGTCATAACAAATCAATTGATATCTCAATTTATTTTTCCTGGAATATTCTGAATCCATGGGTCAATATAATACATGATATCTTGTCATACTCCACTTGTGGTGTAGCAATGTGAATTCAATACATCTTACATGCTCTGATATTTTTTATTCAAAGATCAAATTCTGAAAAAAAATCAGAGTTCCTAAACTTAATTTTTGACCTGAAATATGGATTTCCTTCAATCCTTTGTCTGATAAAGGTGACATTTGCAGTTAAGGAAGGAGGAAATTGGGAGCTCTAAATTTCTTTTCACTTTCCTCCTTTGGATTTTCAGTGACTTTACTATTTAAAACAATCATCATAATGCATTTAAAAGTAAATGTTTCCTTCAAATTGGAGATTCATTGCTCTAAAATCCACTTCTTATTTGAAAATCTGAATTACATTAAAGTTTTTATCAATGAAGTTTTGGGTTTCAACCAGTAAACAAGTGTTAAATTCATGTCTCTCAAACAAAGGATTCCCAAACTGCTGGATTTTGAATTTTCTAGTCAGGTTTGTCATGCATCCTTTGAGTACTTCAAGTGAAGGTCCTTTGTGAGGATATAATACATTTAGAATGACACAGTGAAAATTCTAATTTAACATCTTGCCTCACTTTCTATTTTCAAAAACTGCTACTGATGTGGAAATTATCATTGTTCATTCTTTATCTTGAAGGAACCTGTATGTTCCTAATTGACTTCCATTAAAAAACATATGGTTGTGTAAATTTAGGCCAAACCAGAAGTTCTTCTCCACTCCATTTCTGAGATGACAGTAGTGTCACATCTCTTTTGTGATGTAGTATTCTGAAGTGGAAATTTTCTCAATGCTATGACATTCTTTAATCAGATACAGTATTCTGAAATTGAATCTGACTTCAAAAATCATTTTTTCTTCTAAAATTTCTGAGCACTAAAATGCAATGTTTCAAAACTTTCTTATTTGAATTAAAGGTAAGGGGAATCTTCAGATTTCTGAATTTCACTGCTTTTTGCTGTTTCTGCTTTCAAAATTGAATTCATGACCTAAAATCATGTCATCACAATTCTTTTTCAATGCAATACTATTTCTGTTCTAATTAGAGTCCATGCTCAAAAATAGAATTGTGACAGAAATTCTGATTTCTATGACCGATTACTGAAATGAAATTTCATGTTTTGTCAGTCATACCTGAAGTAAATTAAGGTCTCAAAAGGAGGATCTGTGTAGTTGTTTGGTTCTCAAATATCTGGTCAGTTTAATCAAATGCCTGTCATTGTGTTCAATGTGTGATGGTGCTATATGATAATGAATAATGATTATTATTTCTATTCCATGATAGAAACTATGAATTACTAAAAGACTTCAATTTAAAAACCATCATTGCTGAAATTTCAACCAAACCAAGAGTTATGTTCACTAAATGTCTTTCATCTGGGAGCATTCAGAGTTCTCCAATCTGTATCTGACGTTAAAGTATGATGTCATTCAGCTTTTGCAAAAATTTTCTCAGTGTTGACATTCTTTCTTGATAGACCAATTCTAAATTTGAATTTGAGTTCAAACATTAATTTTTCCTGGAAAAGTTCTGAGTACTAAAAGGCTATGTTTCAAAAATGACTTATTGGATCTTAAGATTTGTGGACACAGGGGTGGCTACTTGGTGCAGTGGATAGAGCACCAGCCTTGGATTCAGGAGTACCTGGGTTCAAATCTGACCTCAGACAATTAATAATTACCTATCCTTGTGTCCTTGGGCAAGCCACTTGACCCCACTGCCCTGAAAAATCTAAAAAAAAAAAGATTTGCAGACACTTCTGATTTTTGAATTTCCATTCATTTTCCTCATTTTGAGTATAAAATTAAATTGGTGATGTAAAATCTTGTCATCACAATTCCTTTTTAGGAAAATTCTGTTTCTGTTCTAATCAAACAGTCCATACTCAAATTTGAATGTTGACAGAAAATCTGAATTTATAACTGATTACTGAAATGAAATTTTCTGTTTCTACAGTCATACATATAGGAAACTGGTCTCTGAAATGAGGGTCTGTCAAACTGATTGGATTACAAACTCTTCTCTCATTGTACTGTCATCACATTACACGTGTAATGGGACTTCATGAGGTCAATGCATTTATAATATGCCAAGGCAAATTTGTATTTAAAATCTCATCTCACATTCTGTCTCCTCAAACTCACTTCACAAAAGAAAACTGCATGTTAATCTTTATATTTTCTAAATCAATCTATGTGTTCTTATATATCTCCCAATGTCAATTACTGTTTGAGAATTACATCATAACAAATCAATTGATATCTCAATTTATTTTTCCTGGAATATTCTGAATCCATGGGTCAATATAATACATGATATCTTGTCATACTCCACTTGTGGTGTAGCAATGTGAATTCAATACATCTTACATGCTCTGATATTTTTTATTCAAAGATCAAATTCTGAAAAAAAATCAGAGTTCCTAAACTTAATTTTTGACCTGAAATATGGATTTCCTTCAATCCTTTGTCTGATAAAGGTGACATTTGCAGTTAAGGAAGGAGGAAATTGGGAGCTCTAAATTTCTTTTCACTTTCCTCCTTTGGATTTTCAGTGACTTTACTATTTAAAACAATCATCATAATGCATTTAAAAGTAAATGTTTCCTTCAAATTGGAGATTCATTGCTCTAAAATCCACTTCTTATTTGAAAATCTGAATTACATTAAAGTTTTTATCAATGAAGTTTTGGGTTTCAACCAGTAAACAAGTGTTAAATTCATGTCTCTCAAACAAAGGATTCCCAAACTGCTGGATTTTGAATTTTCTAGTCAGGTTTGTCATGCATCCTTTGAGTACTTCAAGTGAAGGTCCTTTGTGAGGATATAATACATTTAGAATGACACAGTGAAAATTCTAATTTAACATCTTGCCTCACTTTCTATTTTCAAAAACTGCTACTGATGTGGAAATTATCATTGTTCATTCTTTATCTTGAAGGAACCTGTATGTTCCTAATTGACTTCCATTAAAAAACATATGGTTGTGTAAATTTAGGCCAAACCAGAAG
This sequence comes from Macrotis lagotis, assembly GCF_037893015.1. Classification (NCBI taxonomy): domain Eukaryota; kingdom Metazoa; phylum Chordata; class Mammalia; order Peramelemorphia; family Peramelidae; genus Macrotis; species Macrotis lagotis. Next base: position 67,846 of record NW_027421947.1, read on the forward strand.
TTCTTCTCCACTCCATTTCTGAGATGACAGTAGTGTCACATCTCTTTTGTGATGTAGTATTCTGAAGTGGAAATTTTCTCAATGCTATGACATTCTTTAATCAGATACAGTATTCTGAAATTGAATCTGACTTCAAAAATCATTTTTTCTTCTAAAATTTCTGAGCACTAAAATGCAATGTTTCAAAACTTTCTTATTTGAATTAAAGGTAAGGGGAATCTTCAGATTTCTGAATTTCACTGCTTTTTGCTGTTTCTGCTTTCAAAATTGAATTCATGACCTAAAATCATGTCATCACAATTCTTTTTCAATGCAATACTATTTCTGTTCTAATTAGAGTCCATGCTCAAAAATAGAATTGTGACAGAAATTCTGATTTCTATGACCGATTACTGAAATGAAATTTCATGTTTTGTCAGTCATACCTGAAGTAAATTAAGGTCTCAAAAGGAGGATCTGTGTAGTTGTTTGGTTCTCAAATATCTGGTCAGTTTAATCAAATGCCTGTCATTGTGTTCAATGTGTGATGGTGCTATATGATAATGAATAATGATTATTATTTCTATTCCATGATAGAAACTATGAATTACTAAAAGACTTCAATTTAAAAACCATCATTGCTGAAATTTCAACCAAACCAAGAGTTATGTTCACTAAATGTCTTTCATCTGGGAGCATTCAGAGTTCTCCAATCTGTATCTGACGTGAAAGTATGATGTCATTCAGCTTTTGCAAAAATTTTCTCAGTGTTGACATTCTTTCTTGATAGACCAATTCTAAATTTGAATTTGAGTTCAAACATTAATTTTTCCTGGAAAAGTTCTGAGTACTAAAAGGCTATGTTTCAAAAATGACTTATTGGATCTTAAGATTTGTGGACACAGGGGTGGCTACTTGGTGCAGTGGATAGAGCACCAGCCTTGGATTCAGGAGTACCTGGGTTCAAATCTGACCTCAGACAATTAATAATTACCTATCCTTGTGTCCTTGGGCAAGCCACTTGACCCCACTGCCCTGAAAAATCTAAAAAAAAAAAGATTTGCAGACACTTCTGATTTTTGAATTTCCATTCATTTTCCTCATTTTGAGTATAAAATTAAATTGGTGATGTAAAATCTTGTCATCACAATTCCTTTTTAGGAAAATTCTGTTTCTGTTCTAATCAAACAGTCCATACTCAAATTTGAATGTTGACAGAAAATCTGAATTTATAACTGATTACTGAAATGAAATTTTCTGTTTCTACAGTCATACATATAGGAAACTGGTCTCTGAAATGAGGGTCTGTCAAACTGATTGGATTACAAACTCTTCTCTCATTGTACTGTCATCACATTACACGTGTAATGGGACTTCATGAGGTCAATGCATTTATAATATGCCAAGGCAAATTTGTATTTAAAATCTCATCTCACATTCTGTCTCCTCAAACTCACTTCACAAAAGAAAACTGCATGTTAATCTTTATATTTTCTAAATCAATCTATGTGTTCTTATATATCTCCCAATGTCAATTACTGTTTGAGAATTACGTCATAACAAATCAATTGATATCTCAATTTATTTTTCCTGGAATATTCTGAATCCATGGGTCAATATAATACATGATATCTTGTCATACTCCACTTGTGGTGTAGCAATGTGAATTCAATACATCTTACATGCTCTGATATTTTTTATTCAAAGATCAAATTCTGAAAAAAAATCAGAGTTCCTAAACTTAATTTTTGACCTGAAATATGGATTTCCTTCAATCCTTTGTCTGATAAAGGTGACATTTGCAGTTAAGGAAGGAGGAAATTGGGAGCTCTAAATTTCTTTTCACTTTCCTCCTTTGGATTTTCAGTGACTTTACTATTTAAAACAATCATCATAATGCATTTAAAAGTAAATGTTTCCTTCAAATTGGAGATTCATTGCTCTAAAATCCACTTCTTATTTGAAAATCTGAATTACATTAAAGTTTTTATCAATGAAGTTTTGGGTTTCAACCAGTAAACAAGTGTTAAATTCATGTCTCTCAAACAAAGGATTCCCAAACTGCTGGATTTTGAATTTTCTAGTCAGGTTTGTCATGCATCCTTTGAGTACTTCAAGTGAAGGTCCTTTGTGAGGATATAATACATTTAGAATGACACAGTGAAAATTCTAATTTAACATCTTGCCTCACTTTCTATTTTCAAAAACTGCTACTGATGTGGAAATTATCATTGTTCATTCTTTATCTTGAAGGAACCTGTATGTTCCTAATTGACTTCCATTAAAAAACATATGGTTGTGTAAATTTAGGCCAAACCAGAAGTTCTTCTCCACTCCATTTCTGAGATGACAGTAGTGTCACATCTCTTTTGTGATGTAGTATTCTGAAGTGGAAATTTTCTCAATGCTATGACATTCTTTAATCAGATACAGTATTCTGAAATTGAATCTGACTTCAAAAATCATTTTTTCTTCTAAAATTTCTGAGCACTAAAATGCAATGTTTCAAAACTTTCTTATTTGAATTAAAGGTAAGGGGAATCTTCAGATTTCTGAATTTCACTGCTTTTTGCTGTTTCTGCTTTCAAAATTGAATTCATGACCTAAAATCATGTCATCACAATTCTTTTTCAATGCAATACTATTTCTGTTCTAATTAGAGTCCATGCTCAAAAATAGAATTGTGACAGAAATTCTGATTTCTATGACCGATTACTGAAATGAAATTTCATGTTTTGTCAGTCATACCTGAAGTAAATTAAGGTCTCAAAAGGAGGATCTGTGTAGTTGTTTGGTTCTCAAATATCTGGTCAGTTTAATCAAATGCCTGTCATTGTGTTCAATGTGTGATGGTGCTATATGATAATGAATAATGATTATTATTTCTATTCCATGATAGAAACTATGAATTACTAAAAGACTTCAATTTAAAAACCATCATTGCTGAAATTTCAACCAAACCAAGAGTTATGTTCACTAAATGTCTTTCATCTGGGAGCATTCAGAGTTCTCCAATCTGTATCTGACGTGAAAGTATGATGTCATTCAGCTTTTGCAAAAATTTTCTCAGTGTTGACATTCTTTCTTGATAGACCAATTCTAAATTTGAATTTGAGTTCAAACATTAATTTTTCCTGGAAAAGTTCTGAGTACTAAAAGGCTATGTTTCAAAAATGACTTATTGGATCTTAAGATTTGTGGACACAGGGGTGGCTACTTGGTGCAGTGGATAGAGCACCAGCCTTGGATTCAGGAGTACCTGGGTTCAAATCTGACCTCAGACAATTAATAATTACCTATCCTTGTGTCCTTGGGCAAGCCACTTGACCCCACTGCCCTGAAAAATCTAAAAAAAAAAAGATTTGCAGACACTTCTGATTTTTGAATTTCCATTCATTTTCCTCATTTTGAGTATAAAATTAAATTGGTGATGTAAAATCTTGTCATCACAATTCCTTTTTAGGAAAATTCTGTTTCTGTTCTAATCAAACAGTCCATACTCAAATTTGAATGTTGACAGAAAATCTGAATTTATAACTGATTACTGAAATGAAATTTTCTGTTTCTACAGTCATACATATAGGAAACTGGTCTCTGAAATGAGGGTCTGTCAAACTGATTGGATTACAAACTCTTCTCTCATTGTACTGTCATCACATTACACGTGTAATGGGACTTCATGAGGTCAATGCATTTATACTATGCCAAGGCAAATTTGTATTTAAAATCTCATCTCACATTCTGTCTTCTCAAACTTACTTCACAAAAGAAAATTGCATGTTAATCTTTATATTTTCTTAATCAATCTATGTGTTCTTATATATCTCCCAATGTCAATTACTGTTTGAGAATTACGTCATAACAAATGAATTGTCTCAATTTCCTTTTCTTGGAATATTCTGAGTCTGTGTACATGACATTATATTGTCATACTCCACTTGTGGTTTAGCAATCTGAATTCAATACATCTTACCTGGTCTGATATTCTTTTTTTTCAAACATCAAATTCTGAAAAAAAAGTGTTTCTAACCTTAATTTTTAACCTAAAATGTGGAGTTCCTTCAATCCTTTGTCTGATAAAGGTGACAATTGCAGTTAAGGTAAGAGGAAATTGGGAACTCTAAATTTCTTTTCACTTTCCTCCTTAGATTTTGCAGTGTCATTTACTGCCGGGTTTTTATTTACAACGCCGGCTTCTTAATGCTAGTCCGTCCTCTTACTCACCAGTCCAACGCGTGGTGAGTCTTCGGGGTACCTCCGGCCCCCACTCTTTGATGGGGGAAGAACCAGACAGAGCGCCTGAGGTGGGTCATGTGTCTTTATTCTTCTGTGATCACATTCCCGCTCTCTCCCTACCTCTCAGCAGACACTTTTATCCCCCCTGTCCTCCCTCCCATGAACTCTTAAACAATGAGGGGCCGAGTTCTGTAACATTCCTTTATAAGGGGATTATTTTATCCCTTCTGTCCTCCCTCCCATGAACTCTTAAACAATGAGGGGCCGAGTTCTGTAACATTCCTTTATAAGGGGATTATGTTTCCCCCGCTAAGCGACCACCAAGCCTCTTCCCCCCGCCCCCAACATCTCCCCCTTTCTGTTTTACAAGGTTATCACTTGGTGTGACCTTAAGCGGTGCTGAGGTTAGCCTTAAGCGGTGTCATTTCTACTGGCCTCTGATAGCCGGGGGCGAGGAACCCTGTCTTAGGTCATCTCCTTCAACCCAGGACGTTGCCCGTCCTAGGCGCCCGACACCCTCAGGGCCTGTATTAGGTGGCTGGGTTAGGAGAGGTTGCCCGTCTTGGGGTTTACCTCGTCTTACCCCTAGGTGTCACATGTCATGCATGGCGGCTAGCCAGACTTGGGGATCCTCCCCCGTCTCTATGGCCATGAAGGCTTTCTGAGTAAGAAGCATATAACCCCTCTGTCGCCTAGCTAGGCGGCAGAAACAGACAACAAGTAGGGTGATTCCCAGAATCAGCGTCCTTGTTCACCCTCAAGGGGGTATCCTCCCGCCATCTGGCAATCCCTCCATGGTATGGGATCCTCGATGTTTTCCCCTGTGGCCACACATGAGGGGCCCCACCGAGGCAGAAGGGAGCCCCATCGATGTATTGGTCACTAGCAGGCGAGGGTAGATCGGGGAGTTCCGTGCTACCGGAAGGGGAGAGGGAATAACTCGGAGTATTCCCCATGTCGGATTTCCTTCAGATGGAGCACCTCCAAGGATCCCTACGATGATCAGAAGGCCTGAAAAAGAAAGAAATTCCTCTCACCCCGTAGGGTTGGGCATTAATCAAGGTCTCTTATCTTGTAAACAGGGAGCCATCTTTCTGGCTCTTCTATCTTATCCTCGGGATGAAATGACAGGTGGCCCTGTCTTCTGTTCTTTACCGTTACAGGGCCATGCCAACCTCCCTCTTCATCTCTCCACATGACTTTAGAGCCTGGTAGGGCCTTGGTGGGAGAGGGCAGGAGTGTTGGTTCTTTCTTAGCATGTCCTTTTGGGGAGAAAAATCTCTGGGCGGCTGTAGTGCCGTCATCCCTGACTTGTAGGAAATTCATGGTAAATAGTACCTGAGACAGGTCTGAATGGGTCAGTGACCTGCCAACTCCCCCTTTCTGTTTAAAAAGATAGGATGTAGCAGAGTATCCATGTAAAGCTGGCACAGGGTGGGGCTATTGGCCATTCCCTGCAGTAGGACGGTGAACTGGTAACGTTTACTGGGGGCTTGGAAATTGATCGCAGGGAGGGAAAAGGCAAATTTTTCTTTGTCCTCCGGGTGGAGGGGAATGCTATAGAAGCAGTCTTTAACATCAATCACTATAATAGTCCACCCTTGCGGGACTGCAGTGGGCATAGGGAGACCAGGTTGGAGGGTCCCCATGGGTACCATGTTGGCATTTACTGCCCGAAGATCAATCAACATTCTCCAACTCCCCCCTTTCTTTTTTATGACAAAGACGGGGGAGTTATACGGGCTAAGGGACGGTTCCACTTTGTTCTCGTGCAGGAGGGTCATTACTATGTCTGTGAGGGCGATGAGCTTTTCTTTTGTCAGGGGCCACTGCTCAACCCAAATAGGTTTCTTATTAATCCATGTTATTCTGGGGGAAAAGCTCATCTCTAGAGTGGCCCCAATTAATTTCCCCGCAGGCTATCAGGGGTGGCAAGTGTCAGGTTAAGCTGGCTCAAGATATCTCTACCCCATAATGCATAAGGGATGTCGGGTAGGCACAGTGGGGTGAAGAGTCCAGATTCTTCCAAAGCTGACCACCGTAGGGCGTGTGCTGCTTTCATGGCAGATCTATTGCCCCCCACCCCCGTCACTGCTTGAGGGCTCTGTAGGAGTGGCCACTCGCGCCTCCACTGTCCCCTATTTATGACAGAGCAATCGGCTCCAGTGTCAATTATCCCTTCGAGCTTCTGATTTTCCACCGTGACGGTTAACAGTGGTCGCCCAGAGCTGACCGGGTGGACCCAGTTCACATGAGCGGGAGGGGTCCGTAAGGGCAGCGCCTTTCCTACCTCTTGGCCCTGTTTTACCAAGGTGGGAAAGGGGTGGGGGTTTGTGACCCTTACGGATGTGGGACTTCCGGGACCAAAAATGACCTGGGTATGGGTGACTAAGTCCACACATCTCTCAGCCCCTGTGATGAGCGCTGGGAAAATATTTAGCTCGATGGGAATCATCGAGGTTTCCCAAGGCCCGATCTCTCTCTGCTGTGTCCCTTCTCTATAGTCAACCCTCACGGGGATAGTCACAGTAATGGGGCCGCTGTCTTCGAGCACGGGGGGGCCCCGCGGCCGGGCCCCTCCCTTTCCCTTTTCCCGACTTCCCTTTGGATCAGCAGAACCTGGCTATGTGACCTGGCTTTCCACAGGAATAACAGGTCGGAACTGAAGTGGAGGGGGGCCGCTGCCTGCACTGTGCTTTGAGGTGCCCTGGCTTTCCGCACCCAAAACAGGTGGGTCTCACCTGCATACCGTGAAGGGCGGTCAGGAGGCTATCCTCCCGGTTCTCCATGGCAGTCACTAAGGCTTGAATTGAATCCTCGCTGGGCATGTCCAGCAATTTGTCAACAATTTCTTCTAATGAAGCGTCGGGGGGAAGGCTGTTAATGGCTGCGATCCCTTTGGGGCGAAGACCCTCTTTAATCAATTGTCTCATAAGTAGATCAGATCCCGGGGTGTCTCCCATTATACGAGTCACTGTCTCTTTAACCTCGTTCACAAATGAGAGGGGTGTCTGATCTGCTCTCTGCTTCAGCCCAACCAACTTCTGTGTGGCTCTCCCCCCTTTCATGGCTCCAATCTTATCCCAAGCTGCAACATGTGTTTCTTTAACAGTCTCTAGCTCAAACTGGCCATACTGGGCCTGAACAGCAGGGTCAGTATAGGCTCCAGTTCCACACAGGAGGTCAATGGCTAAATCCAGGGGAGTATAACCCCGGGATTTTGCCAGCTTAGAGGCCTCTCTGCGGGCCTGAGCCTTAAAAGCTAAATATAAGGAGGCATCTAGGCACGCGGCTGCAATTTCGTCAAAGTCAGCAGGGGTCCAAGGGTGCGTAGCAAAGAGGTTTTGCATCAGTCTTTTTACATAAGGGGAGCTTGGGCCGTATTTAGTCACGGCCTCCTTAAGTTCCTTAAGCATCTTAAAAGGGACAGGGCGGTAGTCTCGGGCTCCGGTAAGGGGGTCCGTAAATACCGGGTAGAGGCCCCAGTCATCCCAGTCCACCTCCTCCCCTTTCTCTATTGCTATGGAGGCACTGGTGGCAAGTAGGCCGGATGGGCGGAGCCCTTGAGGGGATCTCTGAAGGGCGGACAAGGAACACGGGGGATTTTTTGCCTCTGTTTCCTGGCTGGGCCGCCAAGCCTGGGGCGCGGCAGCTGTCCAATCAGCGCGGACTTCTCCCTCCTCGTCAGCAGCCTCCCGGTCCCACCTACTCACGCTCCTCTTCCTGCCACCCCTGAGGACTGTTTGCACCCCTCCCTTCCCGCGCTCGGAAACTTCCGGCCCTGAATCTCTAAGTGTGCCACATTCATCGCCCTCCCCCTTTTCTTTCTGTCTCGGTAAGGAGGGGTATGCGGCATTTTCTTCTCCCTGGGGGCCCCTTGTTCCCCCATTGTTTCTTCTAAGTTCCTCCCACGGATACAGGGGAGGGAGTGGCCTTCCCTCTTCCTCTGAGCCCTCTGAATCCGATCCCACCAACGAGCTACCCACCTGAGTGCTGATTGTTCGTGCCAAAGTCACCTTCTGGGGATGCAGGGCTGCATCCACTATCTTATACACTGTAAAATCCTTGGGGGTCAGTTTTCCCGGGCAGGTGTCATTATAGGAGGCCATCTGCTGCCCTACCACCTTCCATTTATCTGGTTGGATCCCACTATGTTGCACCCAAGGGCAGATATTCCAGATATTCTCAACAAAAGCACGGCACGTCTTGATAGGTAATTTACGGCCGTGCTTAGCGCAGAGTTTATAAAGCTGCGCTGCAACGGCCTCTTTTTCCTCCGGCTCAAAGGCGGGAATACTATTCCGGCCCCCCATGCTGTCTACTAGCCGAGGCTGCAATCCTAACAGGTGGCAGAACTGGAAAGTTCCCGTTCGGCAAAAGAGAAGGAGGCAGCAGGGCACAATCAGACAGGCCAGCACGGCAAGGAGCGTGATTAGAGCAGAAGGAGAAAGGGAAGAGAAAGGAAGCATAGTCAACACAATAGGGATATATCCCTCAGGCAATATCTGAGAGTAAACGCCCTCTCCTTCCTCCCGGTCAGAAACGACCGAGGCTGTCTGGAGAATCCGACCAGCGGATTCAGACGTTCCCTAGCAAAATCAGGTCCCGGGTTTCGGCACCACTTGCCAGGTTTTTATTTACAACGCCGGCTTCTTAATGCTAGTCCGTCCTCTTACTCACCAGTCCAACGCGTGGTGAGTCTTCGGGGTACCTCCGGCCCCCACTCTTTGATGGGGGAAGAACCAGACAGAGCGCCTGAGGTGGGTCATGAGTCTTTATTCTTCTGTGATCACATTCCCGCTCTCTCCCTACCTCTCAGCAGACACTTTTATCCCCCCTGTCCTCCCTCCCATGAACTCTTAAACAATGAGGGGCCGAGTTCTGTAACATTCCTTTATAAGGGGATTATTTTATCCCTTCTGTCCTCCCTCCCATGAACTCTTAAACAATGAGGGGCCGAGTTCTGTAACATTCCTTTATAAGGGGATTATGTTTCCCCCGCTAAGCGACCACCAAGCCTCTTCCCCCCGCCCCCAACAATTTACTATGTAAAATAGTCATCATAATGCATTTTATAGTAAATATTTTCCTTTGAAACAGAGATTCATTGTTCCAAAATTCACTTCTTACATGAAAATCTGAATGCCATTAAAGGTTTTTATCAATGAAAATTTGAGTTTCAACTGGTAAACCAGTGTTAAATTTCTGTCTCTCAAACAAAGGATTACCAAACTGCTGGATTTTGAAATTTCTCATCTGGTTTGTCATTCATCCTCTGAGTACTACAAATGAAGGTACTTTTTGAGTATATAAAACTTTTAGAATAACACAGTGCAAATTCTAATTCAATATCTTCTCTCACATTCTATTTTTAAAAACTGATACTCATGTGCAAATGTCCATTGTTCAGTGTATTTCTTGACAGAATTGTGTGTTGCTGATTAACTTCCATTTAAAAAATATGGTTGTTGAAATTTAGGCCAAATCAGAAGTTGTTCTCCAGTCTGTTTCTGAGATGATAGTACAGTGCCATATATCCTTTGTGATGTAATATTCTGAAGTTGAAATTTTCTCTATTCTATGACATTCCTTCTTCAGATACACAATTCTGAAACTGAATCTGACTTCAAAGAAACATTTTTTCTTCTAAAATTTCTGAGTACTAAAATGCAATATTTTAAAATTGTCTTATTTGAACTAAATTCAGGGGAACATTCAGATTTCTGAATTTCTCTTCATTATCCTCATTCTGCTTTTGAAATTAAATTCATGACCTGATACCATGTCATCACAATTCTTTTTCAGTGCATTGCTATTTCTGTTCTAATCAGAGAACCCATGCTCAAAAATAGAATTGTGACAGAAAATCTGATTCTATGAATGATTTCTGAAATGAAATTTCCTTTTTGATTAGTCATACCTGAAGTAAATTAAGGTCTCAAAAGCAGGTTCTGCCAAATTGTTTTCTTCTCAAATGTCTAATCTGTTTTCTCATTCCTCCATCATCGTGTTCCATGTGCAAGTGTGCTTTATAATAATGAATAATGTTGGTTATTAATTCTATTTCCTTATAGAAACTATGTATCAGTAAAAGTCTTCAATTAAAAAAAATATCGTTGCTCAGTTTTAGGCCACACCAGTTCTATTCCCTTAATTTCTTTCATCTTGGAAGACAACCTCCCAGCCAGTGTTCCAAGGGGGCAAGAAGGGAGGGGGTCCACTCTCTGGGTTCTCTCTCCTCCTTGTCCATCCATCCTGCTGCTCTCTGGGGAATTCCTGTCTCTACACTGCTCCCTGAAACCTTCTCAGTTTCCATGGACTCCCTGAGCAGCCTTTCCACCAAGGAGGCAGAGACAGGTGACTTTTATGCCTTCTTCTCCTTCTTTTTTTTTTTTTTTTTTTTTTTTTTTGCAAGGCAATAGGTTGAAATGACTTGCCCATGGTCACCCGGCTAGGTAATAATGAAGTGTCTGAGTCTGGATTTGAACTCAAATCTCTATTATCTGTTTTTAAAAACTGATACTGATGTGCAAATGTTCATTGTTCAGTGTATTTCTTGATGAAATTGTGTGTTGGTGATTGATTTCCATTAAAAAAAATATGGTTGTTGAAATTTAGGCCAAACCAGAAGTTGTTCTCCACTCCGTTTCTGTAGCACCACCTAGCTGCCCCATCTCTGGTTTCTTAGCCTAGGCCTTTTTAAGGTCTGAAGTATATTTTCACCTCCCCTGAAACAGGCTGTGGGCAGGGAAGTAAATGAAGCAGACTCTGAGTCTGTCCCAATGACCACGCTTGCCTTTAAGACTGAATATAATTGTTTCGGTTTGGCTTTTTTTCAAGCTCTTTATTAATCTCCATCTGTCCTCCCTTTGCAGACTTCCTAGCCCATCATCCCCTGCACACAATCTGTACTTCAGCTGGGATGACGATTGGTCATGATGGCCTTTGCCTGGCTGGGCATTAGGGGAGGCTGCTTTCTGAAATGCAGTCAGGTGGGGAGATCATTTAGTCTAAACTCACAAAGAGCTGAGATCAAAAATGGCCTCAAGCAATTGCTTGCTAGCTGAGTGAATCTGAGTTGGTCATGTAGCCATTACCTGCCTCGGTTTCTTCATCTGTCAAATCAAGACAAGAAGTGGATAAGAAGAAGTCATATTTATAAAGGATTTAGCAAAGCTTAAAGAACTCTAGAAAAGATAGTTATTCACTCTTATTACACTCATCATCAACTTTCTCAACCCTCCTGGGCAGGTAGCTGTAAGATCACTACAGGGGGGTGGCCAGGTGGTGCAGTGGATAAAGCACCAGCCCTGGAGTCTGGAGTACCTGGGTTCAAATCCGGTCTCAGACACTTAATAATTACCTAGCTGTGTGGCCTTGGGCAAGCCACTTAACCCCATTTGTCTTGCAAAAACTAAAAAAAAGATCAATACAGGGAAATTCAAGAGAGATGCTCAGCAGTCTATAGAAACAAGGTTTTACACAGAGATGGAGAGTAGAGAAAGGAGGTGGAAACCATATGCAAACCTAGAATCCAGCCACTAGGTGATCCCAGAACAAAACATGCCTCAGTTGAGTTTCTGCTTTTCCTTTGAAGGGTTACCAGCTCTGGCAAAGTATCATCTCCAAGGTAGTCTCTCACATCCCTTTACTGTTCTTTGCTACTTATCCACTACTAACTTATCCTCCACTGGAGGAGCCTGTGTAATTGTTGACTGTGGCTACTCTCTCTCTCCTCTGTCTTTCCTTACTGCTCAGCCTCTCATGCTGGCCGAAGTCTAGATTGTTCTTTCCTTTAGCTATCTTCTCGACTTAGCTATCTGTGGTTTCCTGCCTACACTTTTGTGTTTCTTTCCCTTACCTTCTTATCCAAGCAAACTCTCCTATTCCTATGGCCCTTTTTTACTGCTTATACTCAAATGAGTTGCCTTCCTTGAAAGGAGTGCTTGCTCTGTGAGTTTGATCCCCCAAACTCTTCCACTGCCTTCTCCATGATTTTCAATCCATGTTGATCTAAGTCCAGGAACATTCTCATGCCTGCTTCTCTTTCCTCTCTCTTAGCTGTCCTGGCTTTTCTCTCCAGCCCAGCTATGGTTGTTTCTTCTTTGTTTCACTGATAATTCTACCAAAAGTGAGGTTTTTCAGGAAAAAAAAAAACTTGTGACTTGTGAACTCTTTATAGTAACTTGTGAACTTTTTGTAATTATTCAAGAACTTTTTGTTGCAATATGTGAAATTTTGCAGTTACCTGTGTATGAAATATTTAACCTTACATGAGCCTTTTCAATCCTAGAGTCTGGTTGATTTCTTCATCCAAAAAGAACCCACCTTGATCTCACCCAAGTCATTCTGCTGGCTTCACAATCCTACATGCTTAAAAGTCCTTCTCCTCTCCACTACTTCTAGAAACCTTCATAACTTTGCTAATGGATCTTTTCTGATTTCCCCGTTTTTAGTTTCTGTCCTCAATTACACAGTATTTTGCAAACACACACACACGAACATGCATACAGAGAAACACACATACTATATTCACTATAAATCCTTTATATTTAAGAAATGTTTTATTTATTTTGAATTTACAACTTTTCCCCATTCTTGCTTTCCTCCCCCCACGCCCCCAAAGAAGACAATCTATTAGTCTTGATATTGTTTCCATGTTATCCATTGATCTAAGTGGAATGTGATGATAGAGAAATTATATCTTTACAGAAAAAACATAAAGTATAAGAGATAGCAAAATTACATAATAAGATAATGTTTTTATTTTTGTATTCTTTAGATTAAAGGTAATAGTCTTTGGTCTTGGTTCAAACTCTACAATCCTTTGTGTGGATACAGATGGAATTCTCTATCACACATATCCAAAAATTGTGCCTGAGTGTTGCCAGCATTGAAGGCATGAGCAAGTCTATTAAAGTTTTCCATCACCCACATGTTGTTCTTAGGATGTACAATATTCTTCTGGTTCTTCTCATCTCACTCAGCATCAGTTCATCCAATTCCATCCAGTCTACCCTGAATTCCCATCCCTTGCAATATAAATCTTAAAAATATAGGGATAAAAGTAAAAATGATATAAAATATAGGTTAGACATAAAGTTTTATTCTCTGAAATTTCCCTGAGACTTACAGGTGGAGGTGATTATGTTAGTGATCACTATCAGAAGAGGGAGATTAGGAGATTTATTCAATAGGGGCCAGGGGAACTAGCATGTTTTATAAACAGAAATAGACAAAATGTTAAATCTCCTTGGAGGCTATCCTGTTCGGTTGATTATCCTTATTCCATGCACATTTGTCTACAGAAGAAAGGCTTCTTTCCTGAACTGAAGTACAAGGAGGGCAGAACAAGTAGGTCTAAAGGGGCCACATTCAGTTCCTTACAATAGCTAAGAAAATTAACATTTGATCAGGAATATAGTTGGGAAAAGTTTAGTATTACTCTTACATCAAATAGAAATTTGGAATATACATGACCACACAAATACAATACAGGCACAAATATACATATAAATTCATGTATGCATTCATATGCTCCTCAGTTGTATCATTATTAACTTTACAAAGCAAAAAAAAAATTACACACTAAAAACAAAATTCCTTTGGCATGCCCTAAAATTCGGTGAAATATGTTTGGTTCTGGTTAGAAAAGGAGAATGGTGAGTTATTTCCCTAGCCTCTCAGGTTCTTTGCTGAAAATTTGGTAGATGAAGCACTAAGAAAACACCTGCACTAAAGTTCACAGTTATTTCCTCTGTTTGATTCTGACCTCCAATACCCCGACAACCACAAGCACACAAGCAGTGAATGAAATTGGATTTCAAATTATCCTACTCTCTTTCACTCACCAGAATATTTCATGAATTAGTGGACATATTTGACATTTTGATTCAGAATAACAGAAATTTGGAGTTGGTACCTCCTAACATAGACAGGGGATTGTGTCTGATTCCTATAAATGGAGGTGTGGAAAGGAGAAGAAGTCACAGAGAGGAAACAAAACAAAAAAATCCACAACCACCGTGGTCATAAAAACTGGTGTCTTGAAAGGAAAAAAAAAGAGCTGGGTAGTTGGCTTTTTACTGAAAAAGAATGACCATGCAATATTCAAGGAAGAAATAGTGTTTTATAGAGAACATTATATGGAAGATGTATGTGAGGGCTGAGTGTGTGTGTGTGTGTGTGTGTAAAATACCCAGTGATTATGGATAGCAAACAGGAAAGTACTGGGATGCAAGAAAAAAGGAAAGGGAGAAATGGGTTTATCTTGTGAAGAAGAAAGAAATTTAATTTTGCTACTCCTTCTTCCAACCCTTTGCCAGGTTATTTCTAAAGAGCTTCTGCTTTGCCCACACAGACCTCATTTCCCTGTCAATGCTCTTAGCTTCTGCCAAGTAGGTCCCTTTCAATAACTTTCAGATTTTCATTTACATGATTACCGCTGGTTGTCCACTGTGGGCTGTGCAGGGAGACATTTCACAAGGTGGGTCCCCAAGTCATAGAATTCCTGTAGAGGTTTAGCTATATATCTTTTAATTTTTTCCCCTAAATTAATTTCATCTTTTTTTTTTAAATTTGTTTTTTATTCTCATTTTGTACAAGTATTTTTTTTTACATTAATAAAATATTCTTGTTTACAATTAAACAAAATACCCCTCCCCCCATGAATATAGATAGACTTGCTTGGGCAAAATATTTCAAGGGGAGAGAAAAAAATTAAAAATTAAAAATAATAATAGTAATAATTGTAGGTATGTCCAGGTGGTGCAATGGCCGAAGCACCAGCCCTGGAGCCAGGAGCACTGGAGCCCGCATCTAGCCTTGTAAACCCAACAATCACCCAGCCATGTGACATGCAAGCCACCCGATCCCCACTGCCCTGCAAAAAAGCAAAAAGAAGGAAAAAAAGACCCAAAATAAAATAGTAATAATAGTAGGGGTGGCTGGGTGACAGACAGAGCATTGGCCCCTGAGTCAGGAGCACCTGGATCCAAATCCGGCCCCAGTCACCCAAAGATCACCCTGCTATGTGGCCCCAGGCAGGCCACCCAGCCCCATTTGCCCTGTACCCTCCCCCAAATAATAACAAAAATGTGCTTCAGTCTTTGTTCCAACACCAACAACTCTGTCCTGGGTGGATCACATTCTTTATGATAAGTCCATCACAAAGGTTACTTCCATATTTTTCCAACGTTGCCATTGCTGATCGCAACTCCCTCCTTTCTTATTTCACCACTACCATGTACTATATTTTCTCTCTCCTTTCACTCTGACTCTGCTGTAGGGTCACTGAGTGGCACAGCAGACAGATCCCTGGTCCTGGGGCCAAGAAGCCCTGAGCCTCCATACCACCCCTTAGGCCCAGAATCAACCTGGACCTATGGTCCTCTGCAGGCCTTCCAATCCCAGGCCCTTGCAAGAAATAAAAAAAGAAAATGTGTTATATCTGACCACTCTCCCCCCATGGTCCATCCTCTCCTCCTTTATTCACATCCCCACCCCTTCCCCCTGCTCCCCCCTCCTTCTTACTCCAGATGTCTATACCTAATTGAGTATAGATGCTCTTTCCTCTCCTAGCCATCTCTGATGAAAGCAAAGGTTCCCTCATTCCCCGTTGCTGCCCCCCTTCCATATCATTGCAGTAGCTAATAATTGCAATAGTAATAAAAAAAATCTTATTATGTGAAATATCTTGGACTATTCCCCCTCTCCCTTTTCTTTCTGCCATTCCATTTCCCTTTTTTTCTATTGACTCCATTTTTACACCATATTTTATCTTTGAATTCAGCTTTCTCCTGTGCTTCAACTATAAAAGCTCCCTCTACCTGCTCTATTAACTGAGAAGGTTCATATGAGTATTATCAGGGTCATATTTCTATGCAGGAATACATGCAGTTCATCATCATTAAGTCCCTCATATTTTCCCCCTTTCCTCCAATCTCCATGCTTCACCTGAGTCCTTTATCTGAAGATCAAACCTTCTGTTCAGCTCTGGCCATTCCAAAAGGAACATTTGAAATTCCCCTGGTTCATTGAAAGTCCATCTTTTTCCCTGGAAGGGGACATTCAGCCTTGCTGGGTAGTTCATTCTTGGCTGCATTCTAAGCTCTTTTGCCTTCTGGTCTACTGTATTCCAAGCCCTATGAGCTTCCAATGTAGTTGCTGCTAAGTCCTGTTTGATCCTGACTGCAGCTCCATGATACTTGAACTGTGTCCTTCTGGCTGCTTGTAATATTTTCTCTCTGACTTGGGAGTTCTGGAACTTTGCTATAATATTCCTGGGGGATGGTATTTTGGGATCTCTTTCTCGGGGTGATTGGTGCATTCTCTCCATTTCTATTTTGCCCTCTGCTTCTAGAATATCAGGGCAATTTTCCTGTAGTAATTCTTTGAAAATGTTGTCAAGGTTCTTTTCCTGATCGTGACTTTCAGGTATTCCAATAATTTTTAAATTATATTTCCTAAATCTGTTTTCCATATCAGTTGTTTTTTTCAATGAGATATTTCACATTTTCTTCTAATTTTTCATTTTTTTGGTTTTGAAGTATTGATTCCTGATTTCTGGTAAATTCATCAATCTCCCTGAATTCTATTCTTTGTCTGAAGTATTTGTTCTCCTCAGAGAGTTTTCTTATCTCTTTTTCCATCTGGCCAATTTTGCTTTTTAAAACATTCTTCTCCTCAATAACTTTTTGAACTGTTTTATCCATTTGACCTAAGCTGGTTTTTAGCATGCTATTTTCTTCAGCATTTTTTTGGATTTCCTTGACTAAGCTGCTGACTTCATTTTCATGTTTTTCATTCATCTCTCTCCTTTCTTTTCCCAGTTTTTCTTCCAACTCCCTCATTTGATTTTCAAAGTCTTTTTTGAGCTCTGTCATAGCCTGAACCCAATTTCTGTTTTTCTTGGAGTCTTTAGATACAGGAGCTTGTGCTTCCCCATCTTCAGACTGAGTATTTTGATCCTTCTTGGGCTCATTTGCAAAATATTTCTCAATAGTCCTCCTTTTGTTTCTCTGCTTGTTCATTTTCCCAGCCTGGGCCTCATTTTGGGGTACTTCCTGAGCTTTTGGGACACTCCCACAAGAGTCTCAGTGTGTGAGGCTCTGTCCTCCCTCTTGGTCTGTGAATGACAATAAGCGCCCCCCTCTGCCACGGGGCTGATGTGGGGGGGCCCTGCCATTCTATGGGGGGCCTAGATTGCGATCAAGATCTGGATGTGGTCAGAGCCCCAGAGTCCTGTTCCAGGGGCAGAGGACAGAGCTCTGCAGTCTCTCTTCACTCCCCTCCCTCAGCTCAATGGGCTCATGCCTGGGAGGCTCCTGCTTACAGGCTCTGCCTGCTTCTGCTTCCAGATCTGGGCTGCAGAAAGACCAAGCTGCTGGCTGTGTGCCCTGAAGGCTGGGCTCCACGTGCTCGCTCTGGCAGAGGTCCCCTGCTGTTCCCCAACTTTGTGCCAGTGCTCCTCAAGGTGCAGCTCAGGAAACTCCCCCGCTGCTGTGAGCTGTGGCTCCCAGCCCCCTGGGGCTGCCTCTGGGAGGCTGAAGTTCTTTGGCTCTGGCGGGCCACCCCTCTGGCAAGCCGCCTCTCCAACCCGGGGAGCAGAGCCTTTCTGCTCTTTTACAGGTTACCTTGAGTAGGAGAACTGCCTCAATGGTTCCCTTTGTGGGTTCTGTCTCTTGAAAGTTTAGTTAGAGTCCTTAGCTTAATGAGTTTTATCACAGAGCTCCTAAGACTCGATCCCTTCTTTTAGTTATATATCTTAATGAATAACCACAAAGAATCTCTCAATCTAATCTATCTCTTTCTACTATTATCTATATTTAGTATACCCAATCTTCCCCCTTCTTGGAAAAATTTAATATAGATAATGTTGCATTTGATTCTTTCTTTTGATTTCCCAGATGCATTAGTTGTATTTGTGCAGAAGTTACTTTCCTTTAGGCAAAACTACCCATTTTATCTTTTATAATTGCCTCTAAATGTACAAGATTATTTTCTCTTCAAACTGCAATTCCTGGTCTCTCTTATTAAGTCATTCAATCAAATCTAATTTCCATCGAACAGTTTCTGTTTTTCATGAAGTGTTCATTTAGATCACATTGATTATTCATTTATCTTTTCTGGTTTATAGAATTTCTTGTTTCTTATTTTCCCTTGTGTAGTGTGTTTGATTGTTCTATTACTTTATTTTTTTTAAACTCCAAACAGATGACTTTGAAGACTCCTGCTGCATAAGATTCTTTGAGCTCTGAAAGTACTCATTCTCTGCATTCCTTTCTTTTCTATTATTTGAATTAATTTCCCAATTTTTGTATTCTGCAAATGAACTGTAATATCTGATTGATTTCTGTAAAGAAGCTGTTTAATATCTTAATTGGAAAAGTATTAAAATGTTAAATTATAATTGCAGTTTTTATTATATGGTCAAGAGCACTCTATAGTCTTTTAGTGATTAGGGTTCCTTATTTATTGAAGGAGTACTTTATAAGAGAATCGATAAAAAATATTTTTTGTATTTTGATAGACTGATCCTCTGTTGAGTTGCCCTGTCTACCAGGGGAACCATTCAGCTCAAGAGAGAAAAAGAAATATGCCTACATTCAGGTAAGGGTACTAGCAGGTCAACTAGCAGAGCAGTTTATTTTAAGTATAAAACTTCTTATAGTAGAAAAACCAGAAAATTCACATACTGGATAAAAACAGTGATGAAACTATTTTAGGCAGGATGTAAGCTAGCAGGAGGGAAGTCAGATCAAGAAGTTCCGTAATAGGGCTAGCAACAAGTCAGGCCCCGAATGAAGCAGTTGTGTTACCAAATCAGAATTCTGTGGAAAGCCTTCAGCTTGAACTCGAGCTCCAGTCATCAGACCTTAGTACATTTAGTCATAACTGACTCTCTAATCCAAACTTTCTCGAATAGCTCTCAGCAACCCTCAAGTATATTGTGTTTTCTAAAAATTTATTTTAAATTGTATTTCAATTTTTCTTGACTATTGAGGTTTATAATAGTATTATTATAATAAATGCTGTTGAGTTTTTGTAGCTTGACCCTTTGCAGAAGCAATTAACTTTCTCATTTGCTATATTTGCTTATTCCTTAAAATTTTATTCATAAAGCATCAGATAGTCAAGCACATAGAGATACTTTCATTTTCTCTTTGTGTTTCTTCACCTTTAATTTATTTCAGTTGTTTAATGCCAGTGTTAACATGTCCTGACTTATAAAAAATAATATGAGAGAGAGCAAGTATCTTTGCTTTATTCCTATATCTTTTCAGAAATCTTCTGGTTTATTCCTTTTATTAATAATATGTATTTTTGGCTCTGTAGAAATATTTTGCCTGAGCTTATTTCTTTACTTTGTAAAGACATTTTAAAAAGTATAAAAGCATGTTGTATTTTGGCAAATGTCTTTTTTGTGTTAATCATATCATGTAGTTTGAGATACTTGATTTTTTTTCTTTGTTAATATTTTATTTTAATTTTCCAATTCCTTGTTATGAAATCTTTTCAACGTTCATCCACTTGTATATTTATACCTTGTACAATTTTCATTCAGATTGTGTGGTTTATTTGTTTGTTTTTTCTTTCCTTTGAATGTGGATGGCTTGTCCCTAAACGGACACCAAGTATTTTCCTAGCTCTCTGAACTTCTGAGAGGAGCTGAATCCATCCTAGTTGATCATCTCACAATGTTGTTGTTAATGTGTGCATTGTTCTCTTGGTTCTGCTCCTTTCACTCAGCATCAGTTCCTGTAATTATTTCCAAGCTTCTCTAGAGTTCGATAAATCATGGTTTCTTATAGAAAATAGAACTTCATAACATTCATATACCATAACTTGTTCACACATTCAACACTGATTGTTTTCTCTTTATGTCATAACCAACCCGACAAGTATGAACTCATACCTTATAGTTGTTCTGATTTTCATTTCTCTAATCAATAGTAATTTGGAGGATATTTTCATATGATTATATATAATTTTTGCTCTTCAGGGTCAGAACACTGGTAACCATCAAGACTGGTTTGATGAAAATGAGGAGGAAATACAGAAACTGGTAAGTGAATAATGAGAACCCACCCATGTTTACCAGCAGGATAAGCTGTCCATTTCTAAGAAGGAGGCATTTCATTCCATAAAAGTAAAGTACAAGTGATGCAGTTCTCTTGGCTCAGGAAGAAGGCAGATGAAATTCAGTTTTGTGCCAATAGTAACAAACCAAAGGACTTTTTGATGCCATGATGGCATTTATGGGACAAAGACTTAAGGTGCATCTCAGCTACTCGGTGCTGATGAATCCACATTGATAAATGATAAGAACATGATTCTAGAGAGATGGACTGAACATCTTCACAGTGTTCTTAACAGACTGTCATCAATCAATGCAGAAGCCATTGACCATTTACCTCAAGTAGAAATCAATGAGTCCCTAACTGAAGTTCCAACTGAAGAAGAAGAATTGAATGCCATTAGGCTTCTCTCAAGTGGCAAAGTACATGGTACTGATTCTTCTACATCTGAACAGAATCCAGTGCTTGTGCAAAAGCAGATTGAAATTTTCCAGGTTATATGGAATGAAGAGGTTATTCCCCAAAATTTCAAGGTTGACTCTATCATCCATCTCTATAAAGGTAAAGGGAATAGATTGCTCTAGGACAATCACAGGGGTATTTGCTAGTCATTGCTCATAAGATTCTCACCAGAATGTTTATCAATAGACTGACCATTCACCCAGATGATGACCACCTCCCTGAGAGCCAGTATGACATCAGAAAGGATCAGAGAAAAACTGATATGGTGATTGCTGTCTGAAACTCCAGGAATGATGACAGAAACAGGATAGTGATCTGTAATCAATGTTTGTAGATACCATCAGTCTTGAGGGTCTATGGATAATTGTGCCCAAATTTGGTTGTCTGGAGGAGTTCATCAGTATTCTACCTCAATTTCATGATGGCATGCATGCCTGGGTTCTGGATAGAGGAGGATACTATCGAGATTTACCACCACCAATGGAGTGAAACAAGAACATGTCCTTCCTCCCATTCCTTTTTGCATGATGTTTTCAGCCATGTTATCAAACACCTTCCTTTCTTATAATGAAGAACAAAAACCAACCAATCAACTACTTTCGTCCTTGGAAAACTACTTGTTCATATCCTTGGACCATTTATCACCTGGGGAATAACTTGTAAATTTATAAATTTGATTCAATTCTCTATATATGTGAAAAATTGGGATTTTTATCAGAACCTTTAACTGTGTAAATAGTTTCCCAGATTTATGTTTTCCTTCTAAGTTTGCCTGCATTAGTTTTCTTAGTGCACATCTTTTGTAATCTAATATAGTCAAAATTATTCCTTTTGCAGTTTATAATGAATTCAATTTCTTACTTGATCAAAAATTTCTCCCCTTTCCATTGATCCATCAGATAGAGGATTTCTTAATCTCTTAATTGGCCTTTGACATCACCCTTTATGTCTAAATACAGCACCCATTTTGAACTTGTTTTGTTATAAGGTGTGAGATGTGGGTCTATAGGTCTTTACTTTCATTTAGCTGTCCTTATAGAAATACTGTTCTCATAGTTTGAATGAATGATTGCTTGATTGATTGATAAGCAGCATTGCCCCATGGTCACTAAATACACTTCCCTCTTTTGTTTCATTAGAAATAGATGACTCAAGATTCTTGAATCACATCAAATTATAGTTGATTTATATATCAAGCCCTCTTTTCTAGGACCCTCCATTGTTGCACAATCCTCATGAGCCAAAGCATCATGCAAGTTCAAAAAATTTCATGTACCAATATATCTCCCCCCAACACACCCTCCTGAGTTTTTAAACTATTCTTATTCAATTCCTGCAAGTCCACTCTCTTCTTCTGTATCTCTTGAATTTGAAACAGAGAGACTCACAGTCTTCTCCAACCAAACTGTGAGGTATACTCTTTTCCTCTCTCCCTTTGGCACCCCAGCCATGGTACTTCTACTCTTGTTATTTAAAATATGAATTAAGGCAAGTTAATTTCCTAATCTATTTATGTCCCACCCTTCTACATATGTTCTTGCCTTCTGCTACTTTTATACTATAAGCCTCCTCAAATAAGGTATCTAGTAAATAAAAGTAGCTTTGTGATTTAATTATGCATACAGCCTCTAAGTTCTCCCTCTCTCTATCTCTATAAGAAATACCACCCTTATAATCAACATTGCCTTCAAATCTCATTTAGATCCATATCCTTTAAGAGCATTCCCTTCAAGTTTATTGAAATCTTAAGCTAACCTAAGAAAAATACAATTCTTAAGAGTTATAGGTATTATTGTCCCTCCAGGGATGGATACAGTTTAATGTACTTAATTTAGTACTTTCTCCCCCTTTTCCTTTACCTTTTTCTGCCTCTCTTGAGGTTTGTATTTGAAGATCAAATCTGATACATCACTTAAAATAGACAGAAATGATAAGTCATCAGTCATGGGTAGTTGAAGTTACTCATGATGGGCAAGAGAGAATGTGGAGTTACAAAAATGAATTGGGTGGTGGTGGAGGGGCTTTATAAAGCATCAAGGCCCCAGACATGCTAGATTTGGACACAGAATCAGAGAAAAGCGGGATGGAGAAATCTCAATTGGCATTCTCATGGATGTGCAAGTGAGTTTCATAGCTTGGTAAAGAAGTTGTGAAGATTAAAATAAAAGTTTGACGCCCACTACAAGAAACTATCTATCCCTATTTTACTTCTGTATAATATCAAACTGATTTATACTGATATGAATATGGTAGAAGTCTAAGTGAGTTATTTCTCAAATTCCCTCCTCAATCCACAGAAAGACCCTAGTCTTTCTTGGGATCATTATAATCTGAATGCATGGAAGACAGTCTTCCATGGCTGAGGCAAAACCAAAAGGGGAAAATTTGCTTACTGAAGCACAAATGTGACATTAGGGAAGAGGGAAATGGGCACAACTTATATTGATTATGTTCTATTTGAAATGTCTTAAGTGACTAACCAAGAACCACAAAGGACAGGTAGCTCCTAGTAACACATGCCCAACAAGATATATAAATAAGGGAATCATAGGGCATTTATTCAAGTGCAACAATGCAAACTATGTCCACCTCACATAAAGGTTCTGGAAATATTTTGGACTTACAAAAACAATTCAAGCAATTTTGACAGGCAGCCACCTCATTATAGTGTTAGGAAAAATCCCTGCAGACAATACAAACAGCTCTAGATGACTACAGCAGAGGAAGTGGAAGGAAAAAAAAGGAATAGGTAGAGTTCCATGGACAAAGGAATTACCAAAATTGTTGTTGATGATGGAGTAAAAGTCCAAGTAAGAGACTGAAAATCACAATCTGAGGTTCTAGTCACTTCAGAATCAGTAACAGGTTAATTAGGAATTGTTTGAGAAGAGGATGATGATGGTGGTGCAGTCCTGTTTACTTCTTGTATCTCATATAGTTTTTCAGCCTCTGAAACATCTTAAGATACTGTCCTGTGCCATCTGGAGATCTCTATTCTTAGGATTACTGGAATGAGTAGCCTCAGAACACCCTCTGGTAGTTTTGATTCTCCAACTCAGGTCACTTGCAGAGAAACCCTTCTTTTGTTAAAAATTTCTGATAAAATAAATTTTTGATCTAATTCTAGATTGCTATTACACTGACCAGGTCAAGTAGTGAGAGCTAGACAAACCTTAATAGCACTAATATGAAAATCACTAGAACAGAGAATTTACATTTTAGGTTGGCAAATTCAAATTAGAACTGAAAAATTAAAAAAAATTCTGAACTCTAATTTTTATTTAGCCATAATTGCCTAATATTACTCAAGCCTCCTTACCTATAGTATAATGTTCCTATAATTACTAATTTTAGTACAACTATTGATTAAAAGCAGCTGACTATATTGTACTTTTGCAGGTTTCTTTTAGCTGCTCATGCCTGCTTCGATGGAATGAGATTCTGCTAGGGAACTACAAATAGAGCACCTTTCCTTTGTGTAAGTTGTTGACTCGGAGACACAACTGCGTTCATTTTAAAGTTGCTATAATCATTTCATTTGTAACAAAAAGTTCTGGGATGGAATGTATAATATATCAAGAGGTTGAGTTCAAGACAGTGCAGGTCAAATAAGTTTTTTTTTTATATAATAAAACATGCTTGTGCTTGAAATGCTCAGTATCTAGGGATTTAGAATAAACCCAAACAAAATTGACTTTTCCCATTTTGTTAATACTAGATATGCTAAAGCTTCGTGGCCCTCTTATTGGTGATTCAAATGACAAATCAAAATGAGCTCTCACTATACTATCATATATAGCTTAAACACAAATCACCAGTAGCATTTATATTCTTTTAAATTTGCTAAGTAAAGAGAAAGGTAGGGACATAGCAATACTAGTTCTGTTTGATTTCAGATCTGAGTCATAGGCAGATGTCAGAGCCAGACTCAGAATTAACCAGGTGGGGAAATGTCTTCTTTTGGGTTTTTTTGTTTGTTTTTGGGGCAGTTTTGCTTTTTGCTTTTTGCTAAGGTAATGGAGTTACCTGAGTTGCCCAAGGTCACACTGCTAAGGGAAATGTCTTGATAAACAGAATAGGGATGTGTCCACAGAATCCTACTGTCACCTTGGCAAAGTTGTTCTTTCAATTTTCCAGGGACAAGCATCCACCTGTGACAGTCCACAGACTGCAGAACCACATGACATTTCCTTTGAATGTTGTACCAGGAGTGCTTTAAGGGGCCAGACACTTATACAAAATAACACCAAGTTAAAGTACTAAAGGACTCTTCCTCAAGCAGCAAAATGTCACTAATTTGAGTTCAGGGCTAGGTTAGGTCTATACTAATCTAAAAATCACATTCGGAAATTGTCATTAATTCATAAATTCCATGTATTTACAACTTTAACTCACAAATTTAATCTGTTCACCAACAATCATTCGTCGCATTGACCTGTAGATAAAGTCAAATGGAGAACATCATTACCATTTCTAGATGGTAGTGCTGCAGAGTTTCACAATACTCTGTCAGCAGGACCCATCCCAAGGAACTTCACAAAAGCTATCCAAGTGGATTTTGCTGTTTTTTCCCAATAGTAAATCATTCATTATTATTTTCATTGCTTTCTACTTTTTCATATAAATAATTTGTTTTTCCAACTACATATAATGGTAGATTTTACCAGTCTTTTTTTGTAAGATTTTGAATTCTGTAATTTTTCTCCCTCCCTCCCTTTCTTCTCCCCTCTCCCCAACAGAAAGCATTATAATTTAGGTTATATATTTGTACCCAAGTCAAGCACAGATTAAAATTGAACATATTGTGAGAGAAGTATCATTTTCAAAAGGAAGAAAAAAACATTAGAGATAGCAAAATCACAGCATACTTAAAAATTGAGGATAATAAGCTTTGATCTTCATTTAAAATCCACAATTACTTCTCTGGACATAGATGGTATTGTCCATCACAAGCCCCTTAAAATTGTTTTCAATTATTACACTGATGAAATAAACAAATCTATCAACATTGATCATCACCCCATGTTGTTGTTAATTCGCATAATGTTCTTCTCTTTCAACTCATTCCACTCTGCATCAATTCATGCAAGTCTTTCCAGACTCTTATGAAATTCCGTCCCTCATGATTTCTTATAGAATAATACTGTTCTATCACATACGCATACCATATGTCCAGCCATTTCCCCAAATGATGGGCATCCTGTCAATTTCCAATTCTAAGCCACTACAATCAGAGCTGCTATGAATATTTTTGTACATGTGGGATTTTTACCCTTTTTCATAATCTCTTCAGGATAAAGACCCAGTAGTGGTATTGATGGATCAATTGCTGCACATTTTTATTGCTCGTTGGGTGTAAGTCCGAAATGTTTTGAAGAATAGTTGGATGAGTTCACAGCTCCACCTACAATGCATTAAGGCCCCAGTTTTCCCTCATCTCCTCCAACACTGATCATTGTCCTTTCTAGTTATATCGGTCAATCTGAGAGGTGTGAGTTGTGACTATTGTTTTCTAGTTTTATAAAAAACAATTCACAAATTATACTCTAATAATTTATAGCAAAATCAGAAAAACAAAGAAGTCCAAATCCTTTACCTGAAAGCCTATGGTATTTCTTTTTTTTTTTAAAGGCAATGGGAGGGGTGCCTAGGTGGCACAGTAGAGAGAGCACTGGCCCTGGAGTCAGGAGTACCTGACTTTAAATCTGGCCTCAGACACTTAATAATTACCTAGCTGTGTGGCCATGGGGAATCCCCTTAACCCCATTTGCCTCCCCCCCAAAAAAAGAAACTTAAAAAAAGGCAATGGGGTTAAGTTACTTGCCCAAGATCACACAACTAGGTAATCATTAAATGTCTGAGGCTAGATTTGAACTCAGGTACTTTTCACTTCAGAGCTGGTACTTTATTCACTGTACCACCTAGCTGCACTGGTTTATGGTCTGTGCAGGTTGAGGGAGTTTCCTGGTCTATCATTTAGGACATAGTCTGCCCATAGTAGAACCTTAAATGCAATTTGAATGACACCGAGTCCCCTAGGCCCAGGAAATAACCAGTCCTGTCCTGTCCCTATTCCTACCAAAAGGACCAAGATGTATGTCCCCATCGTTAGAATGATATACTTCCTTTTGTCTCTGGGACGGATTCCTTGCTCCCTTTCAGGGTTTAGCTCAAGTGTTACCTCCTTCAAGAGAACTTTCACTCATGTGTGTTACCAGACGTAATTCCTGTCATTCTCTGACTCTCCTGGAGCTCTCCAGATCTCTAAATGATAGACTGGCTTTGATCTATTGTGGAGAATCTGCAATGGCAGCAGTCCTATGCCAAGCAATTCACAGGTTATGAGCCTCAGTTTCCTTTTCTATAAAATGGGGATAATACTGTTACAGAACTGCTGTAGGCTCAAATGTGTCAGCACATGGAAAATGCTTTCTTAAATGATAACCATCATTAATGTTATTACTAATTATCATCAACATCAGTCTTTTGACTTATCCTCAAAAAGAGCATAAAAGATATTGAAGATGAAACATATGATGGAGAGAACTATGTGTCATGACCAAGGGATAAAAAGGGACTAGCTTTTGTGGATTCACTTTATTTTGAAATACATTGAGGAAGTAGGCCTGTTGCATTTTTGGTAGATCAACTGTGGAATACTAGGTCTTCTTTTAATTATTCCTAGAGTATGGGGATAGTCAATAGTTTCCATGAATTATTTCATTACAAAATAATTTCTCAACTATTAGAATGTACTTAAACTAATGTCTTGTAAGAGCAGAAAGAAAAGTGAACCAGCATAAGGACTCTTGGTCAGGAGTTAAATCTGCTTTCCTAGAGGCAGTGTAACTGGGACCATAAAAGTTATACATTTATCCATCAATCCATCTGTCTATTTTCCATCTTCACTGCAGTTACATATGAAGTGGGCTCCTTGCTCTTCAGATTCCCTGACACATTTCTCAGCTAAGAAATTGAGTTGAGGTCTTGAGGCTCCTGGTGTAGGATACCAGGTAGAAGAGAGATTCTAAGGCTTAGAAGTTGTGTTGCTTGAGAGCTGAAGTAATCTTACAGATAGTTTTCAAAAGGGATATTGGTAACCCTGAAAATTGTCAACAATGTGCATACTGGCAACATCACCATTTCCATTTTTTCAGTTTTCCTCCAAGCAGCATAGGAGAACAACACTAGAGCACTCTATTAGAGGAAGCATTGACCAAAGTCAAGCACAGACCAAACTTATGTCCAAACAGAAAATGTAATCATGAAAGGCCTTAAGGCCAATGTTCACATAAACAATATAATCATTTAATTGGTGTTGGGGTGGAAATAGTTTCAAGTTTTTTCTACCCTTGGCTTTCTGAACTATAGAAGTTGATGGATCTTTTAGGTTTCTTTTACATTATATTTTTCTTGATGCATGAAAGACACAATAGAAATACAAAATCTATGAATTAAAATGACTATGGCATTAATATAACAACCCTATAACAAAATGCTACACATCTAGTCTTCTAAATGCCTTAATTGGATTGTGTGATTACTTTCTTTTGGAAATTTTGAATTTTTAACCTTGGCACTTAGTACCACATCAGACATACAAACTTATAGTGATCAAATACATATTCTATGTTTTAGCCACCTGAAAGGGTAAATATGAAAGTTTTGTTGGAAGTTCAAAAATGCAACCATATTGTACTTTAACTAACTCAGGTGATAACGCTAGCAATTCTTTTTTGGGCTTTGTTTTTATAGTGAACTTGTTTTTATTGTGATAACATCATTAGCAGAATCTGTTTCTAAAGCTTCTGGAAGAGGCATGATTCCCATTTGCCTTGTACTGCTGTGTTTGCAAAGAATTGCTAAACAAGTTCCTATGAAGTATAAAGAATGTTTAAAAAATCAACATGCCAGGGCAGCTAGGTGGTGCAGTGGATAGAGCACGAGCCCTGGAGTCAGGAGTACCTGAGTTCAAATCCGGCCTCAGACACTAAATAATTACCAAGGTGTGTGGCCTTGGGCAAGCCACTTAACCCCATTTGCCTTGCAAAAAAAAAATCTAAAAAAAATAAAATAAAAAAATAACAACATGCCATTTGCTCACTGCAGTTCAATTCAATAAAGTGAGTCTGTGAAACATTAAAACCAGGGACAGTTGAATGGGGTAGTGGATAGAGTACCGACCCTGGAGACAGCAGGATCTGAATTCAAATCCAGCCTCAGACATTTAGTCATTGCCTACCTGTGTGACCTTGGGCAAGCGACTTAACCCCATTGCCTTACATAAATAAAATTTAAGAAAAAAGAATAATTAAAAACTATAAATGTTCTTCATGATATTTGATAATACACTCCAAGAGGCAACTCAGTGGTACAGGGGATAGTGCATCGGTCCTGGAGTCAGGAGGACCTGAGTTCAAATTCAGCCTTAGTAATTACTTTAGCTACGTGACCTTGTACAATTCACTTCACTCCCTTGTCTTGCAAAGAAAAAAAGGAAAAGAAAAATATAATTCAAGTTTAACCATTATCTATCAAGGATGTGAAACTCCTTAAGCTGTCAGAGCAATAAAGTGAGAAGTTCATTTTCTTTATGAGCCAAACAGATGAAAATTACCATATTTCACCACATATAAGATGCACCCTTTTTCAAAAAATTTGGTATCTAAAATTATGAATATCTTATATAGGAGTTGTAGAGTTTTTTACTTGCATTTCCCACTTTTTCATGCTTGTTATTTTGCATTCATTATTTTACATTTGTTACCATTGTATTAGGTGATGATTTGCCCAGAAATGGCTCAGAAAAAGATTTTTCTACAGTGCTGAATTCATGTTCAAACTGATCCAGTTTGCAAAATGAATGGAAATCGTGCTGCTGAACATAAATTTGGTCCTCCTACAACTGAGAAAACATTCCAGGACTGGCTTCAGGATGAAGAAACCCTACTGAAAAACACCACAACAGAAGAAGTACAGGAGAGGGAAGTCAGACAAATGGCCTGAGTTAGACAGGGAATGGAAGAGGTGGATTGAAGGGCAAACGCATCTGAAATTCCTGTATACACATAGATGGTTCAGCAGGAGGCCAGAGGAATTGTTGAGGAAATAGAAGTGACTGATTTCATAGGACAGCATGGGTGCTGCAAGTTCATGAAATGAAAAGGCCTAAGCAAGTGTGCACACACTAGACTTGTCCATGGAGGGCTTGTGGTCAAACACAGACCAGAGTACAGGCAGGTGAGTGATCACAGCCTCTCTTGGACAAGGATACAAATGAGGACAAACTAATGAAAGGGAGTTTTGACAGTGATGAGGAGTTGAATGGATTTTATGATGAATAAGACTTGAATTTAAATAACTTTATGTAATGCGTTTTTTTCCAAATTTCAAGCCCCTAATTTAAGCTGAACCTTATACATGGGAAAGATGGTACTTGGTTGTTCTAGTAGTAAAGTTTCCTTTTAAAAATTTAGGAATTGTTGGTCATTATCAACCTTAGTTTCAATATAATGTAACCATGAATGCTGAAACAGTAGGGATGTGACTAACCGGATGTTTCTATTCAAAATGCTGGCTAAAACACTTAAAGAAATACCATTCCTTCTACTCTTGCTAAGAAGTGTGGTCAAAGAAATATCAGAAAGTAGAGCACCACATAGAATACCAGACTTGTTCATGTCAGCACCATGTAACTTCATTCATCTGCCTCTCTGTGATCAAAGGCAGCAGCACAGAAAACATGAAGAACTCTGTCAATAGTTAAACATTCCTAAAGTACGTGGACATTAAGGAATTTTGGAACAACAGGTAAGATTACAGACCTGAATCTTTGATTTGAAAAATTATCTTTAGATTAACCAATTTTGGCTATGTGAGTCCGGGCCATGCCCCTAACTTTTTGGTGCACTAGGGCGCACTCCTTAATACCATGAACAGGGCAGGGGTGGATCTGCATCTGTATAGAGAATGTCCTCATTGGGAGTTTGTCAAGTCAAATGAGATCATAGGATTGATCAAAAAGCAAAAAAATGATTTTGTTGGCCTCCTTTATGTCATTTTGAATCAATTCAAAGGAAAGTGGCCAATGTTAATTTTCAGATTCGTGAAATTGCATGTTACTTGCAACTAATAATATTACAAAATAAACAATTGTAAGGAAGAAAAATTCATGAGCAGTTTTACTGACCTCTGGAAACTCTTTTCTTGAGGACAAGAAGTCATTCATATTAGAATGGGCAGGAGCAAAATTTGGTCTCTGTTTTTGATGTTTACTTACATCGAACACATATTGGAGATGGACAACACTTTGGGAGGTTGGATCATAAAACATTTGTGACCTGCAAAAGTAGAAATGGTAATGACAGTAGAAACCACCATTGTGCTTTCCTCAAGAAGCTAAATGGATTCAAAGATTGTTTTTATCTTTAAGGGATCCTACCATGGTTAGGTAAGTAGCTTGATACCAAGATGTAATGGTAAGGAAATTAAACATCAGAGGGACAGCTAGGGGCTGCTGTGAATAGAACATCAGACTTAGAAATAGGAAGCCTGGATTTTAAATCTGTCCTCAGACATTTACTAATTATATGATTCTGCTTGCCTCAGTTTCCTCATCTGAAAAATGAACTAGAGAAAGAAATGGCAAATCACACCAGTACTCTGCCAAAAAAAAAGGCCAAATGGGGTCACCAAGAGTCAGACACTGACTGAAAATGACAACAACAAATAAGATTCAGAAGTCCTTGATTCAGATCTTGACTGTACCCAGGACTACTTAACATCTATAACCTTTCCTTTGAGACCCTCCTTTATAACATGGACACAGCAATACATGTTCAATTTAATTTCCAGAGTTGTTGTGAAGGTTAAGAAAGAAAATGCAAATAGAATCAATGCCAGCGATAGAATTTCAAGTACTGTATGGTAATTAGGTCTTTTTAGCTACCTTGACTGATAAAGCAAGGATGGATGGTAGAAGATGTGCATCATCCAATG
The DNA here is from genome assembly GCF_037893015.1 of Macrotis lagotis. Classification (NCBI taxonomy): domain Eukaryota; kingdom Metazoa; phylum Chordata; class Mammalia; order Peramelemorphia; family Peramelidae; genus Macrotis; species Macrotis lagotis. The sequence goes on from NW_027421947.1 coordinate 99,600, forward strand.
AGCCTGGACAGATGTGTTGGAACCAAGTTGTGAAGGGCTTGAGAAGTCAAAAGAGACAGTTTATATCTGATCCTAGAGTTAATAGAGAGCTACCAGACTTGGTTCTAATGAGAAGTGACATGGTCAGATATGTATTCTGGGAAAATGACTGGTAGCACTGCAGCAATATTAAGTAGAGTGGTGAAAAGCTTAAGGCAAGGATGGCACCTAGGCAATAATGTAATCTCCTAGACAAGTAGACTGAGGCAGTTATGTAAGTGGTGGGCAGGAGGTAGAGGGTTTACATGTTTGTAAAGGGAAAGACAGCATGAATTTAGGGTAAAGAGAATATGATACGGCATCTGCTTGCATAACTAAGGTAAAGAGAAATGAGGTGTTGGCCCTGACAATTAGAATTCAAACCAAAGAAACAGGAACAATGGTGATACCTTTGGTAGAAAACATGATGTTTGGGGAAATGGGAGGCTTAGGGGAAAAGCCTTATGTCTTCAGTTTCCAACCAATTGAATTTATGTTATTTGCAGCCCATCTAATTTGAAGTGTTCACCAGGCAACTGGTGATGTAGGACTAAACCTAAAGGGAACTAGTGATGCTAGATATGTCAAACTGGGAGTTACCTGGCCAGAGAGAACATTCAGCCCATGGAAGCTAACGAGGTTACAAGACAGGTAGTATAGGGTTGGGATTCTTCACCATTTTTGCTTTTTCATTTTGGCATTTTTGGCAGCCTGGTGAAGATTTCTCAGGACATTGTTTTAAAATGCAAAGAACAGCAAAGAATTAGAACATAGAACTTAAAAGTACTTAGGATTACAAAGGAAAACACAGATACAAGACACAGTTGATTAAGTCAATGTTAGGGTATAGTGAAGATGTATTTAAAGCAGGAGGAAATCTGGACGTGTTAAAAGGTAGTGGGAAGGAATCAGTTAATAAGGAGAAGATGAAGATATGAGGGCAGAGAAGTAGTCAATTGAGCTTTCAAAGTACAGGAGAAGATCAAATACACAAGTAAAGGGCTTGGACACGGGCTTGGCAAAAGCACTCACTTATTTGTCAGAGATTTGGGGAAAGGAGGGGAATGTGGTAGATGTGAGCAGGTTTGGCAATGACAAGAACAGAAGAAGTTGTGCTCATGACTAATGACTATAGAACATATGAAGATCAATTGGTAAAGGGTAGAGTTTAAGTATAGGGTCCACTGAGAAATGGATTAGGCATAAAGAAAACAAAATTCTTAACAAAGGTGATGGAGGGAGAACAATGGAAAGGGTAAAAGAATAGGATTGAGGGAATTCTACAATTAGAACTAGGAATATTGAAGGACATGAAGCCCCCATGCCACAAACAGAGCTTAGTAGAGTGACTTAGTGAACAAAGTCTAACAATGTGCTAAGTCTAACAAGGGCTAACAAAGTCTGACAAGAAGACACCTAAATCAAAGACACATACACACATACAATTAAATAAAGTCCCCAGGGGACAGTAGCCTTCCTTTGGTTTTGAAAGAGATGTGACACAGGCCAAAGTTCGCTCACTTCCCCCTTGCTCTGAACTCTGCAAGTTCCTAACACCATCGGGTCCAGTGGCTTGTTCCTGGTTGGGCATGTAGGAGAAAGCTGCTCGACTCAGGGCCATTAATTGGCTACGAGGCTCTACACGTGCATAGGAACTGGACTACAGGCTCTTTTTTTTATTGTGGGCCCCTTGCCCTAGTTATTTTACTGCAAGCTTCCTCCCTGAGTGGGAGCCTAGGACTGAGTCTCCAATCTGATCCTGGCATCAGAGACACAGGTTCCTATCTGCTTCTGAACTTGCTCCATGCTTGGTACAAGCAGCTAAGCAGCCTGCTCACAGTGATGGCTCCACTCTGCTGTCCAGCTATGCAGATCTCCCCAATTGTCTGATGCATATCCAGTGGGTAACAGAGCGGCAGGCTGGTGTCCTTTCCTGCACTGTGTACTAGTACATGGTATATATTTAATCATGCACAAGATATTTCCACATTAGCTGTGCTGTGGGTGGGTGGGGGAGTAGGAAGTTTAGTTGACAAGCAAGAAAATTAAATTGGGAAAAATATGTCAATCTGTATAAGAGTTCATCTACTCTCTCCCTGAATCTAGTCTTATGATGGTCACCTGTTCGTGTTGGATTAAGAATGATTCAGTGTACAAAAATAAGCTGGGGGACTCAATAAAATAGCAAACTCATAAATAATAACTGAAACAGAGTAGGAATTCATAGGTACCTATTTATTCTCACATTACACCCTCTTTGAACCTCAGAAATAATCTCTAGATCATTACAATCTAAATGCATGGAGGGCAGTCCTCCAAGGGTGACATAAAACCAGAAAGGGGGGTCTCCCCTTACTGAGGCGCAATGATGACATCAGAGAAGAGAGAAAAGGATACAACCTATACTGATTATTTTTCTATTCATTAACCACTGACTCATACTGTATTAAACATACTATAAAGGTTTTAAGGTCACTCAGTAACAAGAGCCACAAAGGACAGGTACTTCCTAGTAAAACATGGCCAACAAAATATATAAATCGGGACCATGGGGCAGTTCATCAACCATAGCAATGCAAACATTTTCTGGCACTCACATAGGTTTGGGAAGTCTTTTGAATTTATAATTTTATCTTGTTATTCCTTACGTCGTCATGCTACTCATGCTAGGTTATGTAGTGCCAATCAATCACAAGTTGGGCTTTTTCTCAGTGTTAAAGTTGCTTAAGTCTGTTTTCAGAAATACTTTAAAATGTTTAGTGTATAATTTCTCAAGTTTGTTAACATGCTTTGCCCATTAGAAAAAGTCCCTATAAATGGATTAGAATTTTGGTCCACTGACTGGTACAAAGGCTCAGCACTACACTACTCAAACTTTTACAAGCCAGTCACTATGTTACGCACTTCACAAGTATGTTTCTCCCAACAATCCTGGGAGATAAGTGTAAATACTTCTTAGTTTCCTTTACTTACCAAGACTGATTCTCAATGAACCGATGATGTATAATGATTACTGTTGGTACTTAAATATCAATCTTTCATAGGTTCCATTGCTTTTAGTTAGCTCAGGTTCAAAAATTTGTGCTGACACCCTCAACTTCCCATTAACTTTATTTCCTTTGAATTAGCCAAAGAACCAAGACAATTCCTTTCAATATTCTAAGTTAGCAATCCTTTACCTTAACTCTTGAACACAGAGCAAGGAAAAAACAAGTTTCCCAATCAATTTTATGTCAAATTTCTACTTCTTTTCTGTTGGCATATTGATAGGGGGAATGGATACATGTAGCAACTGGCAATGGGGCATTGCTCTACAAAATGTAAAGCTTTTCTCTTTCAGTGCAATTAATATCTTTTCTGAAATCTCCTTCTCAGAACTTCAAAATCTCTTATTTACAAACTCTGAATTTATGCTGTGCCAGTGCAGATTCTAGCTTTCTTTACCCTTCTACTCATTTTTACGTTTTCCTATTTTTAATGTGACATTATTCTTTCTTCCACTTGCTTAATTCCCTTTAAATCTAATTTGCTATAAAGTATCATTTAGTAGATCTTTCAAATTACTGTTTGTTTTGTGACTTTTAAAGTTTCCAATTGATAGTAACTCATTTTATACTGTGTCTTCATTTCATCCTACAAAATACTTATTTATCCTGAAATAATTTGCAAGTTTTGCTTTTCCCTCTCAACATTTCTGCATTTTACACTTTTATAAGCCATATGCTCACTTTAATTGGATCTTTTATCATCGGTGCACTTCTGATAAGTGTGCAAGCATTGGAATTATTCCTCTATCTTTTTAAAATAAATCTTTCCGTTTAATTCTGTCTTCAGTAATTATTTCCTTAACTTACTGTAGTCTTAATTTTAAAATTTGAACTTATTTTCACTAACAATTGACTTCTACATAAGTTCTACTGTGTAATAATTTATCTAAAAAGTTGATTTAAACTTCAAGTAGTATCATTAAATTTCACTTGCTTTCAGTTACATTCTGATTTCAAAGCAAATCTTATTTGGGTGGGCGCTGGGGTGAGTAGACACTTTGGAATTCACCTTCAATCTTCAACCCTAATCAGAACTTGTTTGGCATCCTCAGGTTGGTTGTTTAAAAGCAGTCAACACAAAAAGGGTAAATGAACTCCAAATATACAGTTTAATTCTTTTCAGAAGATGGTCTAAAATTTCCTTCCTGTAATAATCTTGTCATAACAGTTTTAAAGCATGCATTTATTCTAGGCTAAAAATTAAAGCCAATTTCACAGATTTATTGCCCAAATTTCAGACTTAAGAGCTTGGCCAACTGAAACTTCTTTGAGATTAGCAAATATGCTTTTTTTTTCTCAATTATGAGTTGCAAAATTATTTAAGCTTAAGGGGGCATTAAATTAACTCCTCCCATAGTATGTCCTCAGTTACTGTGATTTCAACACTTCCTAACTTCCTATTTCACTGAATCTCTCCTGAGCATATTTGAGGATTAAAAACATTGTTCTGAAATTTCAAGTGAGTTTTGTCAATCCCAAATTTAAAATTAAAATTTAATCAAATATATTTAAAATTTTAAATTAAAATTTCAATTAAACATTTAAGATGTTCCATTTGAGAAATAACTGATACGTGAAATTATTATTTTCACAAATCCTATAGTGTGCTAGTTTCTGAAAACCTCATCAAAATATTTTAAAGAAATCAAATTTGCATTTTAAAAATGGTAGAAAATAGTCTTTTCCCACCACAAATGTGTTTTCAAATCAATTTTTTTTATTTTAGTTTTCAAATAGTATCTGTATCTGTCTTTCATCTCAGCACTCTCCAATGCTGGGCAATGTTGAAAACAGAGGGGAAAAACTGATTTTTGCCTCCTAAGAATATTTAGTTCTATTCTACTTTTATTAACAGTTGGTTGCTATTGGTTGATCGTGCCAAAAGAAAAGGCATAAGTAAAACACTTCAGTTACAATTAACAGAGTACAGAGAGCATCACACAGACAAAACAGACAATTATTTCCCATTCTCTTTATGATTTTCCTAGCAGTTTGAAGTCTCCTTCTAGATGTTGTAAAGAACTCACCATAGATAAACTGAATTTCACTATTTACAAAATAGACACATACCAGTTTTTATAACAAGACACAACAATAAGGCAAACCTGCACTTTTAAGTTTTTCTCTGAGATTTTAAAATCAAGATCTTCCCTGTCTGCTCTATTAAGTCCTGCTGTCATTCTACAATAATTCTTCAGCTTCCTAATTATGTTAATGCTTTTAGAATCTCACCAAAAATGTAATTTAGTAACAATGCAAAAATGCTTTATTCTTATTTGCCAATAGGTTCAACCATATAGAATTAAAAAGGAATAAGCCCCTAATAGAGAGAAAAGCAGATTGAAGTTCCATTCCTCTAGATGTTTTGTCAAAATATAAGCAGAGGAAAGAAAAACAGAATAAAGTGGAATTTATCACGGCCTATATTTCATTTGTCCTAAACAGATTTGGAGAGAATATTCAGTGAAATTCCATCACTTACTATGTAATCAAAAGTTCCAGGCTTTGGCTGAAATTTTTGTTCTCCAACCAAATCTTACCCAGTTTTATAGCTCTTTCTTTAGTCATCCCTGGAGAGGGCATCTACCCTTGTCTTAATGGGGATTTTGTAGGATACATTTATTCCCTAGGCCTGACCTCATCTCACTTGGAGGTGTCCCCAACCAAGGGTGGCACTACTCAGAGGAATTTCTCCTGAGCAAATTGACAAGATTCTTGAGGCTGCTTTCTGGTATGATGTGTTTTCTAGATCTTTAAGAATGAGGTCTGGTGGCAATATTATCTGGTAATTCTTTGTTACTCTGCCATTTTGGCTCTCAAAAAAACTATCATTTTTTTCCCAATAGGGACATTTTTGGATAGTACCACTGCAATCACATTGAGGAAAAACAGCAATAACAAAACACCACACAGACATATTGAGAAAAACAACAAGAACAACAAGAACAACCAAAAAACACCACAGCAAGAAGATGATCTTGTTACATTTAAGTAAAAATTCAGTATTCTTTTGATTTGAGTGCTTGGAAAGCTAGGGTTATTTGGCTTCTTTCAGGGTCTGATATTTGGAGTATTTCTATTAATGGACTTGGAGGAAGAGAGGTTATGTATTGTGGACTTAGCAGGATGAACTGGTGGTGCTAATAGGAATGTGCTACCCTGAGGATAATTTCCAAGGCAATTTTTTCTATGGGTCCAGTCCATGTAGGCATCAAATGCATCCAGACATCTATAAGGTGATTCTGTGATATACCACAAAGTAAGAAAGAAGAAAGAGCTTGATAAAGATTGGTAATCTCCTGAGAAGGCTTGCATGTCACTGAAAGATGTGCTGCTCCCTTCCCAGCCTGGACTATTACAGAAAGACTCTCCTTTTGGTGATTCAAGCACATCTCCCCACAGAAGAACCACTGAAATAATACACTATGAAAGTACAATTTGCATTGTAAAGAAAGATTCTTTTTATGATTCTGGTATATTTTATCGCTCTGGGTTGATAGTTCATCCAGTGTTTTAATGAGGATTTTCAAATTCTTCATTTTACTCTCTAGGTACATATAGCATTCTTTTATTTCTTGGCACTGCTTCCTTACTTCTTCTTGGTTGCCCTAAGTATCGTTTTCTGATTATCTTATAACTCCTACATGCTCAGAGCAGATGAAGTTGGCCAGGGCAATCCCATTCTCAAGTTCTTTTTTTTTTTTTTTTTTGAAGTCAGCTCTTCCTTTTGCACTTGGAGAACCTGCAGGTTATGCTCAAACTGCACAGCTAGGTATTGGATGTTAACTCCTTTTTTTTGCAAGGCAAAGGGGTTAAGTGCCTTGCCCAGGGCCACACAGCTAGGTAATTATTGAATGTTTGAGTTCGATATGAACTCAGGTACACCTGACTCCAAGGCCACTGCTCTATCCACTGCATCACCTAGCTGACCCTGGATGTCCACTTGTACAGCAACCTGGTTTTGTTCTTCCTTAAGGAAATCTATGAATTCTAAAACTTATTATATTTCAACTTAAATTCTTCACGTCTCTGTTCAGCATCTATTTTCAGTTGCCTTACATTCTCTATTTCTTCCTTTTGAGCTTTCATCTTTTCCTCAACCTCTTTCCTCATTTCTTTAATCTCCTCAACTTCCTCATCCAGAACTGAGAGTTCAACTGGTTGACTTTTATCTTTATCCTCAAGATCTTTTCTTTCTGAAGTCATAGCAATTATTCTCATCTCTATTTCTTTTAAAAGTTCATAACCACTGTTAACAGTATCTTGATTCTTCGTGACATCCTTTTCAAGTGAAGACAGATGATGAAGATCTGCTAATAACTGTGGCATTTTAGTTTCAATTTCTTTCTCCAAATGACTTTTATCTCTTTCCACAATGCCCAAGTAAGTAGGTTGTGATTTGTCACATGAAGAAAAATGGTTCTTAAATATTTCATCCCCACAGGCAATGGAAGCTTTGCTACAGTTCCTGGGGAGTTCCTGACCTTGCATCTCATCACAAGACAAAGAGTTAGTTTCACTAAGTAGCACTGCCTCTATGCCTATCCTGTCAGTCAAAGTATTGACCACTCCAGTCTTGTCTATTGCTAAGGCTGAGAGGACTGTTGGAAACACAGGGTGATAGGCTGCTCTGTCTGTGACATCAAACATCTCACATTTAAATGCTGACTCGATCATCAACTTTTTCATCAGTTCACAAAGGATTTGCTCATCTTTGGGGCTGTCACAAAAAAAGGAAAGAATAAGGTCCTTTAAGCAAGACTCAATTGTCAAAGCAAATTCAGGGTCTTGGAGATGAATGCAGGCTCTTAGTCGGCTGATAGGTTTAAAAGTAAAATTCCCTTGTCTATGGACATAACCTACAGCTTTGAGGAGGGCCAGAATCTGTGGTCCAAATTGCACTATTGGTTCAGGTTTACACTCCATCAGTTTAGTTGTTGTTGTTCCTCATGCAGTATTTTCTGCAAATCGGACTTTTCTTTCCTAATTCGATAATATTCTGGACTATTTTTTTCTATAGCTTCAAGGAGTTGTTTGGTCTTGAACAAGTGATTATTTTTGATCTTTAACATTCTTTAGTGTTTCCTTCAAAATGGAAGTTTTTTTCCTGCCTTTCCAACTCTACTATTTCCAGACTCTTTTTCAGGCCTTCAATTTTGTTTTGAAACTTTTCAGCAACTTTGTGTAATGTATCCCATTCATTTTGGGAAGAAGTATAGAAAGCTTCGGCTTGACTGTAGGCCTTTTCTGTTCCATCGAAATCTTCTTTGGACTCCATGCATTTGGGCTCTAATATAGAAGTTTCTCCATTTAACTTTTACACGTTCTCTTGAATCATTCCTTGCTTTTCTTCAGATGCAATAGATTCAGTTTTGGGGACCTCCAGTTTCTTATTTCATTTAATAGTATTTTGGTCTGCAATATTTATATTACTAATCATATCATTAAGTTCTCTTTCAGTTTCATTTATTAGCAGCCTAGTCATTTCATCTCTTAAGGCTTCTAACTTCTGCATCAGGACCACCATCTTCTGACTCTGCTCCTCTATGGCTCTTCCCTGATTTTTGAGCATCTCCAGTTGTTCTTCTCCTTGGTCTATCTCCAGCTGGATGCTGGCTCTTCTCTTCAAAATTTCTAAGTATTCTTCTCACCTCTTTTCAAGTCCAGTCACTTTCAGAAACAATTTATATCCATCACCATCATGTCTGCTCTGTAATAATTGCCTTCCCATTAAAATGCACACTGGATTACCCACCTGAATTCTAAAATAATCAAGAATAGCTTTAAGCCCTGCTTTCTGCGAAGAAACCAGGTTTCCTGTGTGGTTGTTCAGTTTGTATCTTGGACTCCTGTTGGCACTGATGCACAGCTGCATGGTTATGGAGTCCCCAAACAACTCAGATTTGAAAGCATCCTCCCCTCTATTTTAATTTTATAGCTTTTTTTTGGCAAGGCAATGGGCTCAAGTGGCTTGTCCAAAGCCATACAGCGAGGTAATTATTAACTGTTTGAGGCTGCATTTGAACTCAGATACTCCTGACTTCAGGGCCAGTGCTCTAACCACTGTGAAACCTAGCTGCCCCTTCTCTTCTATTTCTTAACGTAATAGAGATGTTGGCAGAAGTCTTTTCAATTTTCACAAACTTTTTCAAAGAAAATCCTAACGACTGCTCACCCAGACCGGCTATGAGAGCCATCAGCAAATCACTCTTGCCCCTTTGGCCCACCATGAAGTTTACACTGGACCCAAATTTCAGTGGCCGAAGCCTGACATAAAAGTCCTCCAACTGGATACTCTTAATGCTGCCCATTTTCCTGAGGCCACCTTAGAAGCAGCATCTCCCTGAGACATACAGTAAGAGAACACCCTCTACTGGGCTAGCTTTGGCAGTGCTGTTTGGGGTTTCTCTGCAGTCATGGGGACAGCCACTGGCCTGCCTGGAGTGGAGGACACTTTGAATTCTTCCTCCTCCTCCCTGCCCCTTTTTTTTCTTCCTCCTTCCCCCTTCCTCCTCCCTCTCCTCCCTCTAGTCCTCCAATCATCCTCCATTCTTCCTTTCTCCTCCTCCCTTCCTTCTTCTCCCCTCCTCCTCCTTCTCTTCCCCTCACTCACTTCCCCTTCTTCCCCTTCCTCCCCCTCCCACTCCTACCTCCTCCTTCTCTATCTCCCCCTCCTCTCTTCCCTTTCTTCTCCTTCCTCCCTGCCTCCTCCTCTATTCCTCCCCCCCCCCACTCCTCCTCCTTCTCCCCACTCACAGCATCTATCAGGGACAGAGACTCTAATGGTCGTCCATCAAAAGGTACTCATCATCATTAATACTGACTTCTGCCTCTTTATACTTCAGGCCTTTCTGGATGATCGAAATCAGAGCAGCAGCTGGAACCAGGGCATCACTGATATTAGAGTGGCTGATATGGCTTTCTACACCAAAGGTAAATGCTGAATGAGAAAACCCTGACTCTTGCAAATATCTATATACCAAGAAGTTGACCTCATCATTGGTTATGCTTCTCTTTCTTCCCAAGTAAATTATGAGGTCACAACATAGGATATAACCACATGCACATTGATGTGGGGAAGCTCAACGTATCTGGCACTCCCAATCACGTGGAGTTGATAGTGGTGCAGTTCTTCCTGGCTGGGCTGGGTCTTGCAGGGTCCTGGCCACCACCCCACCTGCAGTGTGGTCTTGGAAGTAGGAGGGACCCAGATGATGATATGGGCAAGTCAAGTCAACAATGACTACCAAATCTTGGTCTCTCAACTTGTAGTTCATCCAAGGACTTAGGTGCCTGAGCTGTTTCACAAGGGGTGTACCACTGAGGCTACCCCAATCTTGAAGGAAAGGTTCCCTTCTTTCTCCTGGACTCTCAATTAGCACATGTACTTTGCAGCTTGTTGGAAAAGACAGAGCCCCAGTACAGCCTGGCCTTTGAACAACCACAGTTTTTTTCCAGAGTACAGTAGGCAATCTGGGGACAAAACTGAATGAGGTATTATTTCAAAAGTCAAAGATCTACCCCATTGTGTTTACTGAATTTTTACTTTGTATTCCTTCATCGTGGATTTATATTTTCTTTAGGGAGAAACAAATGAACTACAATATTTTCTATAGGAAAGATAGAAGATTCCCAATGTCTTGGAGGTAGGATCTAGCAAGGACCATAAAATTATAAAAAGAAAGGCTGCACCTTGCCATGACTGCACCAACCCTTTCCCTTAGTATCCAATAGCAGCTGGCCTTTCTCAGGACCTTGAATATTGCTTAATAGGTGTAGTTGCCCCACAGGCTGCAAGTCCACCAATCCTGGGAACTCCATGACCTGAATTGGGAGAAGGGGAGCAGAGCACACACCACCATTAACAGCAGCTGATCAGACATGAAATCCTCGAGCATCAGACAGGAGCTAAGAGGAGGGAGGCAAGGCAAAGGGAAATAGAGGAAAAGAGATCAAAGAAGAGCCTAGAAGAGACAGGAACTAGGTTTCCCTCCTTGGGAGATCTGGGCAACGGCCATGGAGGAGAGACCCCTGGGGGGCAGGACCCCAGTGCTGGCTCTGCTACTTACAAACCCAGTGACCTTGATCAAGTCTCTCGGCTTCTCTGGGTCTGACAAGGGTCCCGAAAGAAGGTCGAGGGTTAACCCGTAGTGCACCTCTTCCACAGTATGGGGGATCACCTCGTCCTAAGATGCTGCAGGTGACCAATCCTCTCCCTCATTGGGATGCAGGGGAAGGATGCACTGGGATGCGGTTGGGCCCAAGGTGTGCCCCTGCCCCCATCCTCACCCTCTCCCTGGACATCCTCTCTGGGCTGAGAGACTGCAAGGAAACAAATAATATCTAGGATCTACAGAGTATTCCACTTAGCATTTCTTGTTTTATGTTAGTCTCTATTCTGGAATACCATCTGTTGAGTTTGTCCCAAGGAGATAAGTATTGCCCTATTAGAAAGAATATCAGAAACCCTTCATAGTCAAACAGTATGGTCTAGAAATGGATGAGTGAGCTGCTGGCACTCCATTGTCTTGTTCTTTCCCAGTCCCCTTGAAAAGATTCAGTAACTCATATTTTTCTTGTGTAAATATGCTAGTTCACACCCTATTTAATATATGAATTTTTCTTTAAAAGTTTCAGAAGACATCGGACATGATAAGTAATAAATATTATCAAAAATCAAGTTAACTACATCCTAACAGTTCAAAACTAATTATCATCATGTCACTCATATCAGAATTAGCTAGATGTGTGAAGTCAAATCACTGACTTGTTAATGAAAAGAAAAGATAAAAATAACAAGTAATTATGGGAGTACTACAGCTCTAAGCCAGTATGTTCAAAGAAATACTTGGTTCCAAAGAAATGGGAAGTGGGCAAAATTAAAAAAATAACTGCAATTATCATCATTTCTTAGCAAAGCTTACTGAATCAAAAGGGTTGACTATAAATAGAAGATTTAAAGAGTCAAGAGATTGGGGTGGCTAGGTGGTGGAGTGGATAGAGCACTGGCCCTGGAGTCAGGAGTATCTTGGTTCAAATCCAGTCTCAGACAGTTAATAATTACCTAGTTGTGTTGCCTTAGGCAAGCCACTTAAGCCCATTTCCTTGCAAAAAAATCCCAAAAAAGCTAAAAAGATGTCATAATAAAAAAAACCATTAAAAAAAGAGTCAAGAGATTGCCTGAAACATTTAATCATCTTACCAAACAGAAAGATTAACAAGAAAGGGAAACACTGGTTTAAAGCAAAATGAACTGGAAAAGACAACTAAATGGTATAAAGGAGAGAGTGCTAGGTCTGTAACCTGAAAGACTCATCTTCACGTATTCAAATCTAGCCTCAGACTCTTACAAACTCTGTGACTCTGGATAAGCCATTTTAACCTATTTAACCTTAGTTTCCTCATCTGTAAATTGAGCTGGAAAATGGAATGACAAACTTTTCTAATATCTTTACCAAGATACTTGGATGAACAACAATTATAAGCATCTAGAAAATGTTAAGAAAGAGAACTGAAAATTAAAGTAATATATAGTCTTATAAAAGAAAAAAAAAAGTTTAAAGGGATTCATCCTGCACAGAGGTAAGCTATCCAGCTAAGTTTATCTTACAAACATTTGTAGATTACTTTAGAAAGATAATATCTCTGAATTAAAGCCAATCTTCCAGACATTCTATATCATAGAATCTCTAGGGTTCTCCTCAAAGGTAGTGTGGAACAACCATTTTTATATAACCTCAACAACTCATATACAAAAGGAGAACTTTGCATTCCTATGTAACATGGGATGTCAGGAAGAACAATAAGACCTCACTAAAAAAACCAAAACCAAAAAAAAAAACCATATCAGGAGTGGAGTGACAATTGTAATGTCCCCCCAGGATTCATTTACAAGATTTTGGATGTTTACAAAAAAATGAAAAAGACAAGATATCTGATCTGTGTCAAATTGCCATGATAGCTATAATTACTAATTATATAAATATGCTTATTTTGTTTTTTCTACTAAAAACTTTCCAAGAATGACTTATAACCTCTCTGTGTCATTGGGAACTTGCACAAGAAAGTTATACATGAGTTTTTGATTTGCATCCAAAAAAGGAGTTTCCTTACTGGGATTTGTCAATACTGGTAGAGTCACAGTTCTGGACCACTAAAACCAAGAGTTAACATATATAAATATAGATAACATATATAGATATAGTTAACATACATAGATATAATTAACATATATAAATATATCTATCTCTATGTATAAAGAAGAAATGTTAGAGTCACTCTGATTCAAAGTAGGTTTCAAATTAGAACTACAGACATTAACATTTTTCCAAATCCTAGAAATGGTAATAAAGTAATAATAGCTAACATTTATATAGTGCTTATTTTGTGTTAAACATTGTACTAAGAACTTCATAGCTATTCTCTCATTTGAACATCAAAATAGCTGTTCTTGGTGAATTGTTATCCATATTTACATTAGAAGAAACTGAGACAAATAGTAACTGTCAACATCTAGTAAGTATCTGAGGCTACATTTTAACTGAGGTCTTCCTGACACCTGGTGCAGCACTCTATGCAATGTGCCATCTCTATAACTAATGGCAACAAAAAAAAGATTAAAATATTTCTAATTTAGATAACATCTCTGTATATCTCAAAAATCTGAAATTTAATGCAAAAAATTGACCTACAGAAATAAATTATTTTAGCAAAGGATAAGGGTAGAAGATAAACCCACAAAAATCTGTTTTAAATTATCACCAAGCAAAAAAAAAACCAAGCAAAACTGATAGGAAAAAAGAGCTAGTTGCATCAATGATAAATTATATAAACATATAGGCATTGACTTACTAAGTCCCTTAATAGAAGTATATGAAAACAATTTCAAAACAATTTTTGAAAAGTTAAGGAAGAATTCAATAAATGGAGAGCTATCCTTGTAAGCCAGAAAGTATGGGAGTAGAGGAAGCAAGCTATGGCTGTACCTGGAAGATAAGCATCAGGGTGTGAGCAGCAAATGCAGGAGCAATTCAGCTGAGGTGGGGCTCAGTGATGAGTATCAGAAACCAGGCCCAGGAGGTACTTAAGCCAGTTTGATCTGCTTTCCAAGCTACAGTACTCAGGTTTGATCCTCATGAATTTCAATGAGGGCAGATAAGAAGATGGGTAAAATGGATAGAAGTGCATTGGGATTGGCATATTCTGTCTTCCCTAGTAATGTTGTGGGTGGCCCCAAGGGCTATATAAAATATCTATATATCTATATATCTATATCTATATCTATATCTATCTATCTATATATATATATATATATATATATATATATATATATATGCACACATATATATGGGAGGTCAGTAAATCAGGACCATGGGCAGCTAGGTGTTACAGTGGATAGAGCACTAACCTTGCAGTCAGAAGTATAGGAGATCAGATCCAGCCTCAGACATTTACCACTTGCTCACTGTGTGACTTTGGGCAAGTCACTTAAACTTGATTGCCTCAAATCCATTATAAATTTCCTCCTATGTACTCCTCCAATTGGTTGAATATATTTTTTTCATTTTTTAAACAAACATTCTGGTGATATATTTGTTCCTAAGCAGCAATGCTTTCTTGATTCTAAGGATTATGAAATCTCAGATAAGAAACTGAAGACCTCAGGGATCCAACTAGTAGTAGGTGATTAAAGGGCTTCAGAAGAAAAAGGCAAATTTTGAAACTGTACAGTGAGCTGTTTAAGAAAGTGTTAGCTTGAGATTGAGATTTGGAATGCTGTACTGTGGACTAAATTTCTAGTCTTGACTCAGAGGACAGAATGTATATACTTGTGGAAGGCTATAAACATGTATTTGCCTGGAATATTGCAAATCTAATCAAAAGAGTTTGAAACAGAAAGGAAGACAATAGGGAAAAAAGAATATCTAACAAGCATACCTCACAAGCGATATAGCAGAGATAGTAGTTTAAAAATCAAAAGAATGACATAGGAACCTAGGATGTAGAGTTAAGCTACAATTTCTTAGGAGACAAAATCAAGGAAAGAACCAGCAATAAAGCTAATGACCTGAGTTGTCTATGAACATAACCATATAAAGGATAAACTGAAATATATTTATGAAACATTTCAGCCAACCTTAAACACAAAGTCATAGGTTAATAAGCAAGGGAAAGTAGAGACCTTTATTCAAGGAGGCAAACTGGATGTCAGTTGTGATAGACAGCATCCAAAGCTAAAATATGACTTCAGAATAATCTAACTTGACTAAAAATACAGGCTGGGCAAAAAATATAATATGTATATGCAATATATATCTTACATATCTGAATATATTTGCATGCACATTGCAAACTAAGAAAAAGGGATATAGCCCTTGACCTCAAGGAATTTGCTTTCTATTACCCCAAAACATGTTGAAAATGAATTATTATAATGTATATGCAAAGCAATTTGGGGGTTGGGAGATCATATTAACAAAGGAAGCAATCAGGAGCTGCCTCAAGTAAGAAGTAGCAAAGCTAGGGATTCTAAGAGACAGAGGTGAGGATGGAGGATATTATAGGTACCAGGGACAGATAAGAGTCAAAAGCACAAAAACAGGAGATGGCAAGTCATGCAGAGGAGAAAGCAAATAGAGTATGTGATTGGGAAAAATATATAATGCATCTGGAAAGATAGATTGGAGCCAGATTGTGAAGGACTATTTTTAAAAAGTAATTTTTTATAACAAAGCCCAATCCTTATAAACCTGCACAGATTACATTAGCATGGTCCTCTGATGTAACTCGTCACGTGGAAGAAGATGGATAACTTGCTTTGGGTTAGTCATAATAACATGTAATAGAAGTGGTTAAGAGAAACTTTGGAGCATGAGTAGAAGTTGGTTTCAACTTGGTAGATAGCAGCCTCTTTGATTGCTTACATTACGGAATTAGAAGATGGGATTGGAGGGGAAAAGATAGGGAAGATTCAACTTGTCCTCTCTGTTGGTTTTATCTCCTGTTTGGTTTGATTCCTTCATGGACAACAACTAGTGAGATACGACGCTGTAAGGAGAGACATGAGATCCTTTCTCTATGAAGTTGGCATTGTTCTCATTTGTATGTGAATGTGGGTCTCTGTTCTTGGCTTACCTTCTAATATGTTATTTAATTCTGGGTGAAGGAAGTTGAATTTGGAAACATAAGACCTTGTAGCTTTGGCAAAATCAGGAGAGCAAGTTATCTGGAAGCCTGGGAGTCAAATTCATCCCAAGTTTTGTTAGTAATTTTCTTTATAATGGATATATTTATAATATAAAATAACCATAAAGATATTGTAATGGGTGGGCTTGCTTCTCTGGGCAAAATTCTCAAAACAAGCTGCTACTGATAATATTGATACTTATAATTCTTTTTTTAACTTTAAATTTATTTATTTATTTATTTTGAATTTTATAATTTTTCTGCTAATCTCACTTCGTTCTGCCCCCCTCCCCCCATAGAAGGCAGTCTATTAGTCTTTACATTGTTTCCGTGGGTATACATTGATCTAAGTTGAATGTGATGAGAAAGAAATCCTATCATTAAGGGAAAAAAAGTATAAGATACGGCAAAATTATATAATAAGATAATGGGTTTTTTTAAAAAATAAAATCTTTGGTCTTTGTTCAAACTTCACAATTCTTTCTCTGGTTACAACTGCTATTTTCCATCACAGATATGCCAAAATTGTGTTAGATTGTTGTGGTGATGGATCATAGTTATTTTTCAACTGATAATTGAAATAAGTATTTTTTCTTATATGGTGGAAAAATTCCATTTCACACTAATAAAAAAGTGCACATGATTTTTAAATTTATATCACTTTGATAAAACAGAGAATACTTACATCACCTACAGATAAAACACAATAAGATTTTTCAGTTTTAAATGTTTGTTTCAATAACTCCATTAACCATCACCCTTTGGATATATTGACAAGAAATGTATCATTTTGTCTCTGATAAATGGGTCTGTTACTCATTTATAATTAGAAAACCTAATTTCCATTGAATTCTGTCTGTGCAGAGTACATTAAAATCATTCCATATTATATCACTTTCATTTTTAAAATCTGCCAGTTTAATGAAAATTTTCTTGATGTGACATTGCCATCAATAAGTTGGCAAAGTAACAAACTTTCCTTAACATCCATTTTTAACAACATATACACATACATATATCTTAACATTTCTATATTGTATGTATGTTAGGACTAATATCTATCAACACATCCCTACACCTCCACCTTTCCTTCTTTAGCAAAGATTAGTTTTACCTAGAAGGAGACAAAACAATCACAAAACCTGATTGACTCTATTTCCTCCCTAATCCAGATTCCCAGCCATTATATGGCATAAAAGTCCACCCATATGCAGTAACGGCCCTTCTGACTTAGTGGAATTCTGAAGACAATATAAGTCACCAGATCCTTCACCACAGCCTACTCTGATGACCAGATGGCTAGAGCAGCTAAGGATCATGGCAATTTTGTTGCATGTTCTTGCCAAGATGGAGCAAAGTACATTGTAAAATGACTTTTCATCCCAACATCAAATCTAAAATAAGAGGATACTAATGTTGGAGCTACTTTCAATTATATGCATGTATGTATGCAATATTCTGGGCCTGCTCTAACACAAACCAGTTATGTTTCTAGTTCAGGGCTAAAAAAAATGAGGTATTCATAGAGTATTCTAAAGCCACAATGATAATGTATAAAAAGGATAGTTCATTCTGTTCACAAAGATAGTCATTCAGATAAAATAGCAACAATGCTCTTCCTCTGCATGCACAACAGCAATTGACCTTTCCTAAGAAAAGTATCCATCCAAAGTGAAGAGAATTTCACCAAGACTTCCAATATCAAATTCTCAAAAAGCAGCAGCAAAAAAGCTAAATGACAACTTCCCTGGAAGGAATAGCTCAGCCTACAATAATAAGTATGCTGTTTCTACCTCAAAATGTTAAAAAAAAAACCCCAAAAAACTGCACTTTACCATCTGTTGCTTTACCTGCTTGTGAGGAGGACTTTAGTTTCTCATATAAATGATCTCAAAGGTCTTTTGACATATGGGCAATAATAATTTCTATCCAAGCTATCTGACATTAGAATCATTTGAAGCAGATTTGCAAACAACTTACAAAATAACAATTTGACTACAGCTAATGGCTATATGTAGTAGCATCATTCATGTTATTGAATGAAACTTTTTATATTTAGTAATTCTGTAAGCAACTATACACAATATAAGAAATCATTTGGTTATCTCAGTTTTAAATGAAGGTTACTTTTGCTAATGAAAAAGCATCTCATTTTCATTGGAAAAAAATTACTTTGTCTTACTAACATCTGCTTGTACATTTTTAAGATTTCATTTTAATTTTTTAGATTTCATGTTATGTGTAGCTAAAGCATTTTAACAAACATAGTGGTCGTTCTTCTCTATCAGTGTTTTGCACTGAGGTACTTGTGAGGAGAATGAAATAAACAGAACTAGAGGAACATTTTAATATTATAAATTAAAAAAACTAAAGAATTTTGATCAATGTAATGACTAACAGCATCTTCAAATCTCCTGGTAGAGATAAAGAAGAAGAGATATAGAATGATAAAAACATGTTCATACGTGGCTAGTAAGTAAGTTTGTGTTGTGTTATGGAGATTATTTGATACAAGGGAGCTTTGTTTATTTTGGATTCAGGGAGGAATATGTTGGACAGGACAGTAATGAAGCATTAAAAAATATGAAAGAAAAAATAAAGCTCAGAAGACCTGCAAACAAGCAGGATAGTTTTGAAACTAATATGCTGAATTTATTACATATTTTTAAAAGTAGAGTTTTATTTATAGTAGAGTTTAGCTATTTCATATTCTTTATATGTGGAAACATTTATGTTAAATGATGCATTTGAAGTATAAAATGACAAAAATTAAAAATTATCTTAATAAAAAACAGTACTTACATAGCACATACTTTGAGGCAACCACCCCACTTCTCTTGATGGTTCAGGTCCCCAGAATACCTCTACTACAACTTCTGAGAACTTTGGGCAGGATTGGGAAGTACTTTTTAGGTCCAGTTCTCATAAGCTCCCACCAGTGTGCTTCCTGCCATGATTACCAACTGACAACCACTTAATCACCAGAGAAGTAGATTTCATAGAAGTAGAAAAGACCCAAAAGTTTATGAAACTCTCTCTTACCAGTATGTATAGAATGCAGAGGGAAAGTAGGTTCAGTGTTAAAGAGGGGCAACTCACAGCTTTTTGTTCCTGGAAAGTCCACTTCTCCCCTGCATGGCCAGCTCAGAAAGTTTCCTTTCGGTGCAATTTCAGTCAGTCAGTCAGTCAGTAAGCATTTCTTAAGTGCAGAGGTTATGGAGAAAGGCACAAGCAATGCTGTTTCCATTCAATGTTGTTGATGCTCTTGTTATTCAGTTGTTTTAGTCATGCCCAATATGATATTTTCCTGATAAAGATACTGTAATGGTTTGACTTCCTTTTTCTAGCTCATTTTATAGATGAGAAACTGAGGCAAGTGAAAATTATACCACTGAATCACCCAGACAAGATGTTCTTTTCTCCATACAATTATGTATAGATTATATATATAGTATAACCTGGAGATGATCTCAGATCTAAGTCACTAACATTAAGAAGGAATGAGAAAGGCTTACTGCAGAAGATGGAATTGCTGAGACTTCAAGAAAGTCAGAGAAGCCAGGAGAGGCAGATAAAGAGAGACAGAATTCTTGGCATGGGGAAGCAGGCAGTAAAACTGCTTATAGAGCTAGAGGACAGAAGGTCTTATGAGAGGAACAGGTCACTGGATTGCCAAGTACAATGGGAAATTGAATGTAAAGGAAGAAAGGCCTAGCTTATGAAGGGTTTTATAAGCCCCACAGAGAATTTTATATTTGATTATGGAGGTAATAGGGAACTGCTGGAATTTGTTAAACAGGGAAATGCCATGGTCAGATTTGAACTTAAGAAGATTATTCTGATAACTGATGAGAAGATGTATTGGTATGAGGAGATATTTAACATAAAGGATCAACCAAAAGGTTATTGTAATAGCCCAGACATGAACTGATAAAGGACTTCACTAGGGTGGTAGCATCAGCCATTTGAATGGTAATATAGATTTAGCAACTATTGGATATGGAGTGTGGTGAGAGAATGAGAAGTCAGGGATGAAACAGAAGTTTTAGGCCTTAGTGGTTGTGACCTTCATAGTGATGTGAAAATTAGGAAGAAACAAGAGTTTTGGGGAAAGGATAATGAGTTCAGTTTTTGATATGTTCAATTTAATCTATCTATCTATCTATCTATCTATCTATCTATCTATCTATATGGGAATTCTTGTTTGAAATGGTCATTAGCCAGCTGGAAATGCAAGACTGGAAGGCAGAATTGAATGAATAGATTTGATAATTATTTTTCCATTGAAATGATAATGGATTCCTTGGGAGCTGATTATATCAAAAAACAAAAGGAAAAAGGAAAAGAGACAAGCGTATAATATAGGACTGAGATTTTGTAGCTATCTAAAGTTATTAGAATCTATATTACAGCTTCTTTTTTAAAGTTTCAAGGCACCTTACCTCTTAAAGAAAGGTTGGATAACTTGATTTACGTAATCAATCTCTGATACTTTTGTGAACCCATATGACAAATAAAATGCATCGCCTTATTTTCTGAACTTGGTGGTTTTTTTAAAAAAATTGTGTTTCAAAATTTCTGCTGCTTAAACTATATTATCTTTATCTATAAATGACTCCTAGGTCTATTTATATAGTCCAAGACTTTCTCCTGAGCCCCACACCTGAATCACCAGTTGCCTCCTAAACATCTCAAATAGATGACACGGAGGTATATTAAATTCAATATGATAAAAATAGAATTCATTATTTTTCCTACCCTCTTCAGAACTTCCTTCTCACTATCTAGCTACTGACAACCTTCCAGTTACCCAGTAATCTAACCATGGTATCATCTTCAATCCCTCTCTCTTGTTAATCCTACATATCCGATCAATTTTGAAATTGTCATTTTTTTCTTGACCCCATATTTTGAGTATGAACTCTTTTTTCCACTCACACAGGCCTTGGCCTAGTTCAGGCCCTACATTTTTACAATGGCCTTCTTTGTTTTAAAGTTTTATAAGTGTCTTTTGTTTTTGCATTAACACAATCTTCATGAGACTTCTCTTGTTACAAAGTAAAACTCTTAAGAAGAACTAATAACGCAGCAACTTCTATTGAAGGTGCTAGCAAGGTTTCATGTGTGTAGCATTCCTTCCTCCTCTCCATTTCTAAAAAATTAACAGTTTTGTATTAGAAATATATTTTAGGTAACATGAGTAATAAATGGAGGAGTAGACATTTTCTGTGATCCCTACAAACTCTCAAAACTCTCCAAAACAGAAATTATGCAACAAAAATAAAGTACCTTCATCGTCATGATCTAAAATACCCAGAATCCAAAAGGTTTTAAAAACAAACAAACTATGAACTAATTCTTACTCACCCTGTCCTCTGTAGCAAGGCTGCAATAATAGGCCCAAGCTCACTACCAGGCTTAAAATAAAATCCATCTCTGTACCCCCGTCCCCACTCCATTTTTTCCAATGCCATAGAAACCCGGTCTCCAGCCTGCAGAAGTCTGGCCAAAGCCCTTCAGGAACAAGAGACTGCTGGAAGCAGTAACACCAGTGAGGCTCAGAACTGTCTGTACCAAAACAGAGAATGGAGGAACAGGAGAGGTCATTGACATGTAGACGGCCATGCAATTAAGTCTGAAGGAAAAGAATAGACTCCAATTGGGGTCTATCAATTGAGGCACACAACCTAGGCTGGCAAACCATGAATTAACCATTGTGGGAGGAGGCTGACATTGTGAGATCTATCCTTCAAGGAAACCACAATCAGGGAGGATGAAATCAGGAAGTGAGTGATAAGGAAAATGAGGGGGGCAGGGCAAAGACTTTGAAACATAAGCTGATAAACCAGAAACAACATAAATATGATCTCCAGATCTAATAAATAAGTTCAAGTATCAATGAATAAATATTGAAGAACAGAGGTAAATGATACAACAGTTAATGAGACAGAGGACCCTATAGAACTTGAGAATTTGGAAACATAATGTGCTAATCCTGAGTGATTAAAAAAGATATAGTAAGAATTATGAGAGAAAAATGTATGCCTGCAAAGAAAAAATAATGAGCATAATAAAGAAACCTGGAATCTACAATAGCAAGCTTCATTAAAGAAACAAAAAATAGAACAATAGATTAGGAATGTTTATACAGAGAAGTGAAAGACCATCTGGAAGAACAAAAGCAAAATCCAAAATATATGTGTGCATGTAAATGCACATGCATGTAAATATAAAGAATTTAAGGAAACATGAATGTAGGTGTTAGCATGTATATGTAATTTAACTAGGGTAAACTATGATAAGAGATGGGTCCCATAATCAGATAGAATCCCTCAGCAATGAACTCAATCAACCAAAACTTTGCTTCACAAATACATCACTGTTTCATCGTGGATTCCTAAGTAGGAGTCTGATTTATTTAGTTTCTGACTCGATCCTTATTTACTTAATCATTCTTCTTTGTCTGTGTCTCCTCCATGTTGTTTCACTTCTCCATCTTCACTCAATACTATAATCTTAATAATTTAATTTGATTATACTAGTGAAAACAGAAGCATTAATTGTATAACATAAACTAAACATTATATTTACTACTACCAGGATTCATCCCTTCCTAAGGCAGAAACTTCTTTCAGAGTCCAGCTCCCCTTTCTTTATAGTCATTCAGCCTCCACATGTGAAAAGTTGAGAGACTCCAAAGTCTTTATATAGACTTACCGTCTTCTCCTGAAACAAACTGTACATAGACAGTAAATTCCCAACTGGAACAGAAAGCATTGCAGAAATTTTGATGATTTTCCTAGTCATAAATGCACAGGCCAACAGAAATAGAGGACTACTTCTCTAGGGACTCAGGATCTTTGCTCAACTGGTGCAACTAGAATTCTGAATCACAGTCTGCTCATATCTCTATCTGTTCCTATAAGTCCATTTTTTAACTTCGATACTGTTAAAGCCTTAGAAATAAATTCTCATATTATGCCATGTGTTTATCATGGCTCTAATATTGACAGTAAGAGCCAAGGAGAATAGAAAAGATGTGCCTCAATTACTATTGCATGTTTGCCTTAGTTTCTGTCTTTCACCTCCAAAATTCTTATACCTAAAAATGTCCATGCATTTCATATCTGCCCATTTGGGACTGTCCAAGATGCAAAATAGACTTATCAACCATGTCAGATTAACATAATATTGGGCAAGGCACTAGAACTCATTCATTAAATTAAAATAAGAATAAAAACGATGGAAAATGATATAAGCTGATAACTGCTATAAAAAGGGAAATAAAAGGAATGGAATCTCAGACAGTATTGGAAGACATTACAAGCATTACCTATTATAAATTTTTTCCTATCTGGAAATAATAAGTACCATATTTATGGTTTTGTGTAGAATTTTAATCCTTCAGCTTGGTTATTTGGGTATTTTATTTTGTTTATGGTTATTAAGATTATAATAACATTTTAAAAAAAGAAACCCAAGCTATGATGCTTTACTTCTTTCAATAAAATTTGATTTGATTTTGAACAAGTCACATAATCTTTCTGTTCAAAACCTTTTTATTTAGAAAATGCTGAAACATGCACTTATTGTTGAATGAAGTAACTGATGATATAATTAATTAAATGGTACTGATATAAATGTTTGGCTAATAGTCCCAATGGCATAGAGAATTGTATAGAGAAAACTCTCTTAGTGAGGCAGATCAGCAATTATATTTCAATTTAGAACCTTAAAGAATTGCCTTAAAGTGGTATGGGAAGAATATGCAATTTACTAAGAGACAATGCAGTCACAATCAAGTCCACAACCATTTGCTAAACATCCCAGTATGTACCAGGCTAAGTGCAATATATCATAGTCTACATGGAGAAGACTACGGTCTTTTCAAAAGACTGTAAGTATAGGGAGATGCCAGGTTATGAAGAAATTTAAAAATCCAAAAGAGTCCATATACGTCAAAGGCAAGTACTGAACCCAGGTCTGAGTTCAGGTCCCTATCAGCATGCCACACATCTCATTTGTATTACTTTAATAGGTTCCTGGAGTGGTTAGTCCACCTATAATCTCTCTTCATTTAACCTACACAATCACCACATTAACCTTCCTAAAACATTTCATCTTTGCCTGTTTGCTGAGATGGGAAAAACTGGTAATGATGAGGATAATGATAATAAGAATAATAGTTTTCATATGTAATTACATCTAATTACACACATGTGATACATAAAAATAACTTTTCATATATATGAGTATGTATATACATATACAAGTATACATAATTATATTTTCAGAATTGAAGACTATATTTAAAATTTGCTGACATTTTGAAATTCACATACCAGAATCAGACAATAGTCATAGTTTAAAATTATTACATTGGATACAGTCTGAGGTACATAGTACCTGTGTGATCTTGGCAAGTCACTTAACCCCTGTGCCTTAGTTTCCACATCTGAAAAACAAGGTTGATAATAGTATCTGTCTCCCAGACTGGTTATGAGGATCAAATGAGATCAAGCGCTTAGCACAGTGTCTAGCACAAAGTAATAATGTTAATATTGGCTATTATTATTATTATTATTATTATTATTATTACTAAGTTTTGTCTAAGCTATGCTTCTTACTCCATTAATGCTAGTTAATATTATCATTATTATTATTGGTTATTATTCTACTTCACTTCTCTGAGCTCCGTTTTCCTCATTTATAAATTTAAAGGATTAAAATATATTTCTAATGTCCTTTTAAGCTTGAATCCATAACTTGTATCAAAGAATCTGTGATCATAATGTTGTGTCCCATTTTAGGAAAACCAACAAAAACTCAATAAACATTTTTCTTGCGCACTTGACATAGGTTAGACATTGTAAGAGGAGGATATACAAAAGTGTATTTATAAAATAAGCTTCCAGCTCTCTCAACAGTTTACAATTTAGTAAGAGAAATAAAACATTTGAGAAAGTAACAATACAGAGAAGTGTATTGTTACAGAGATTAAGTGCCATATGAAGAGGTAGTGCCATGTGAAATAATAGACTAAGAGTTCAGAGACATTATAGATCACTTTTGCCTAAACCAAGATGTCATAGGGAGAGTGGTATATGATCTTGAGATGGGAGTTAAGGCATTCAAGGTAGAAAAAATGGACAAAGGCAGGGCATTAGAAAAATTAAAAATATGTTTAAAAATTGACAAGGTTGGCTGGAATTCAGGAGATAAATGGGAATCAAAGCTAAAAATGGTAAGGGAGGGATTGTGGGATTGTAAGAGATGTTAACAAATGAAAGCTTAAACTAGTTATAATTTATTAGAAAGAAAAGTGGGAACCATTGAATGTTTTTGAGTTTTTGGTAAACTGACATGGTGACTTATATGGGGTGGATTGGAATAATGGAGACTCTAAGGAGAAAAATCACATGTTCAGGCTTTAGAAAATGAGTTAGAACTAGGGCAGTGGCAGTGAGAGTGGAGACAAAGGAAATTATGAATAAAAATAAAAGAGCGGTATTTGACTGAATACAGCAACCTAGGAAATAAAAGAGAAGTTAAAAAATATGAGTGGTGTAGTGGACAGATTCCTGGAGTTAGAAATATCTCAGTTTGAATTCCACATGTGACTAGCTTTGTGACCCTTGACAAATCACATAACCTCTCTAGGCTTCACTTTCATAAACCTAAGCTTCTACCTTTAAATCTATGGTTCTAATGTTTTCTTCCTGTAGATTTCTAAATAAAGAGAGTAAGCGTCACATAATGTATAAAACCCTGGGCATGGCATCAGGAAGCCGTGGTTTAAATCCTGCTTCAAACATCTATTAGTTATGTGTTATAGACCTGTTTGTCTCATTAACATTTATAGGTTATTGCAATGTTTTAGTAATGCATTTCATTTTGTTTTTTTATAACATAGTCACTTCTCAATAATCCTCATTATATTCTTCTCTCTCTTTTGGGGAAAAAACCCTGAAAACACCCAAAACAAAACTAAGTACAAGAAAAATTATCAAATACAATCATTTCAATTTCATACCCATAATCTACCACTTTTTTTGACTAAAATATAGAGTATTCTAAAATCAGTCCTCTGGAAATGATCATAGTATTTCACTGTCTGTGTATATATCATTTTCTCTCAGTGAAACATAAGCTCCATAACTGTAAAGACTATTTTACATTTGGCTTTTGAATCCCCAGTTAATAGTAAGATGCTCATCCAGACACTAAATAAATGCTTTATGAATTGAATTGGCTTCTTTTGTCTTAATGTATACTGCTATAGCCAATATATGTATTATCATAGACCTGTGTTATTCTTTTTTGCATTAGTTCACACATATTCAAAGTTTCTTTGAATTGTTTCTTGTTCTTTACGTCATAGTAGTATTCTATTACCTTTATACTAACTCCCCCCCCCTTTTTCCGTCAGCCATTTTCCAAGGTTATTACTTTTAAGGTTATCTTTCCTTCCAAAATACTTGTTATACTTTTTCTTTCTCAAAAAGGTCATCACCAAGGACTACTTTACCTATCAGATCTATGGAAATGGAAGCAGTTTATGACTAAGGAAAAGATGGAGAACATCACCAACTAGATGATTTTGATTACAATAAATTAAAAATGTTTTGCACAGATAAAACCACTGTAACCAACATTAAAAGAAATGTAGTAAACTGCAAAACAATCTTTGTAATGAATGTTTCTGATCAAGGAATCATTTCTAAAATATAAAGAGAACTGATTCAAATTAAAAAAAAGCCATTCCCCAATTGATAAATGTTCAGAGGAAATGCAAAGGCAATTTACAGGTGAGGAGATCAAAGCAATCCATAGTCACATGAAAAATTGCTCTGAATCATTACTTATTAGAGAAATGGAAATTAAAGCTTCTCTGAGGTAACACCTCACACCTCTCAGTCTGGCCAAAATGACAAGAAAGGACAATGATCATTGTTGGAAGGGTTGTGGGAAATCTGGGACACTATTATATTGCTGGTGGACCTGTGAACTCATCCAACCTTTCTGGAGAGAAATTTGGAATTACGCCCAAGGGGTAACAAAAATGTGCATACTCTTTGATCCAGCAGTACCACTACTGGGTCTACACCCTGGAGAGATGATGAGAAAGGGTAAAAACATCACTTGTACAAAAATATTCATAGCAACCCTGTATGTGGTGGCAAAGAATTGGGGAATGGCTTAGCAAACTGTGGTATAAGAATGTCATGTAACACTATTGTTCTATTAGAAACCAGGAGGGACAGGAATTCAGGGAACCCTGTAGGGATTAGCATGAACTGGTGATGAGTGAGATGAGGAGAACCAAAAAAAAACCTGTATACCCTAACAGCATCATGGGGTGATGATCAAATTTGATAGACTTCCTTATTCCATCAGTGCAACAATCAGGGAGGATTTGGGGATTTCCTTAATGGAGAATTCCACATGTATTCTGACAAAGAACCAGGGAGTTTGAACGAAGTCCAAGGACTATTTCCTTTAATTTAGAAAAAATGCTGATATCTTATTGTCTAATCTTGTTATCTCTTATACTTGATGTTTCTTCCTTAAGGATATGATTTCTCTCTCTTCACACTCAATTTGGATCAATGCATACCATGGAAACAATGTAAAGACTGACAAATTGCTTTCTGTGGGCAGTGGGGGGAGGGAAGTAAGACTAGGGGAAAATTGTAAAAGTCAAAATAAATAAAATCTTTAATAAAAAAAGAAAAATGGTCATCAGAACTATCTGCAGTTTATTTTGCTTTTAACGATTCAATCACTTTGCTTTCCTGTTCCAATGGTTCTTGGGCAACATTTGTGATTTACTGAAATTTGTATTCTATCCTTTTGTTTTAGTGTTTTTCTGGGAGACTGCTATCAGATCATTCCTTCAAGTAAAGTTCCAGGACACTTATTTTTGTTTGTAAACATCTAGGTAGACAGTGACTAGAATATTACCTGTGGGTTCAAATTCTACCTCTCAACTTTTTACTAGTCTTCCAAAATGTGAAATAAACTTTTTGTTAAAAAAATGACTTTCAGTGACATTAAATATTTGTTGACTGCAAAGGTCACTGGATGTACTGACATACTACAGAGGAGACTGACATTGTGAAGGTTTGTGACATGACTTATGAGGTCACAAAGATTCTGGATTTGGAAGGAGCCATCCTTCTCAGCATGACATCTTGGAAGTACCTCCTTATAGGTATGTCTGATATCCAACACCATCCTAAATAGAAGGCCATTCCCTTCCTTTGATGGATAAGCCAGATGTAGTTTTTCAGATCTGCCTTCTGTTAGAGAAACTGTATAATAAAATCTTGGGAGTTTGGCTCTCTAACCAGAACCCCATGCACATCTGAATAGCCTGCAAACATAAATAATAATAAACATGCTAACCTAATTCTTTTTTGCCCTTTTGTTAGAGGTCACTCTCTGGAGATTAATGTTTGTTCCTCATTAAGGGTCAACTCTGAAGTTTAACTTATATTTAATCTAATTATTATTTTTAAGACCATGGAGGGGCCCCTCCTCGGTATTGATGCATTTGATCTCCTAGCTATGCAAGGGACACTCAGAAGTCTTCGCCAGTACCATAATTCAAAACAGCTGGTTCTACCACCCTCAGCTTTCCTTATAGTTCAACTCTCATAGTCAAGCATTGCTATTCGGAAATGCATAGTGTTGACTATACTCTGTTGTCAAGGTGATATTTTTGCTTTTTAGTGTACTGCCCAGATTTACCATAGCATGCCTTCCAACAAGAAAGTGTCTTTTAATTCCATCACTGAAACACAGCTTCCATTTCTTCTTCTTCTATGTGCCAGGAACCAGTTGCCACCATCTTAGTTTTTTGATGTTTAAGTTTAAAGGAAAGTTTTGCACTTTTCTCTTTCATCCTCTTCAAGAAACCTCTAAATTCTTTTTTGCTTTCTGCCATCAGAGCAGCATCAACCAAATAGTTTAGACTGATGATATTTCTCTAAGCTACCTTAGTTTCAGCTTTTGATTTGTCTAGCACAGCATTTAATATGATATACTCTGCATATAAACTAATTAAATAAGGCATCAATATATGACCTTGTCACATTTCTTTTCCAATCTTAATTTGGAAATTCCAGTTATTTTATATTCAGTTTTAACTGTTGCTCTTTTGGTCCACAAAAAAGGTAACTCAGGAGGCAAGTAAGATGATCTGGTACTTCCATCTCTTTGAGGATTTGCCACATTTGTTGTGATCCTCACAAAGACTTTAATGTAGTCAGTGAAGACAAAGTAGATTTTTTTGAGGAGTGGGAACTCCCCTACTTTCTTCATAATTAAATGAGTGTTGGCAATTTCTTCTCTAGGATCTCTGTCTTTTTGAAATTCTGCTCTTCTGGTTAAGTCTTGGTTCTTCTATTGCTGCAGCCCAGCTTGAAAATTCTTGTTTCATGTGGGTTTCTAGTTGATTTTCTAGGGTTTCCTAAGAATACCATCATATCATCTGCAGAGTAAAAGTTTGTTTCCTCATTTGCTCTGGACCCAGCTCTGGACCTTGGCCACCTATGGGTTAGGAGACGCCTGGGGGTGTGAACCCGCCCACATGGGTGCTGGGAACGCCCCAGTAACAGGAGTGGCTCCGCCCATGAGGGAGGAACAAGGGAGGAGCTCAGGGGAGGAACAAGAGACTAGATAAGGGAGGGGACTGGGAAAGAGGAGAGGCTTTTTCCCTGCTATGTAAGGAATAAAGACCTGCTTGTTAGACTGCAACAGGGTGTTCTGTCCAGTTATTGCCCTCCTTCCCCAAAGGAGGGTCCGTACGTCCGAAGACCGACGGGTCCGTGACGTGCGAAGACCGGGGAAAGGTATGTATCCAGGCGAAGGCTCGGGATAGGTCCCCGAGCACTCATTGCCTATTCTAATTCCTTCAATTGATTTTTCTTTTCTGATTCCTAAAAATAACAATTTTCAAAAATACTGAACAATCATGGAGATAACAGGCATTTTTGTTTCACCCCTGATCTCATTGAAAATGTTGCTGGTTTAATTGCGCTTGATGATGGTTTTTGATAGTTACTCTTTATCATTTTTAAAGAAAACTTCATTAATTCCATGTTCTCTAATGTTTTTGATAGGAATGGGTGCTGTATTTTGTGAAAGGCTTTATCAGTAGCTTGCAAAATCATAAGTATAAGCTTGCTGGAATATGAAATGGGCCCAGTTTTTGAATAATTTGAACATTTCTTGACATCGTGCTTCTTTAGGATTAGGACATAAACTGATCTTTTCAAATTCAGTGTTCAATGTTGAGTTTTCCAAATTTGTTGCCATATTGAGTGTAATAACCTTAGCATTTAGGAATTTTAATAACTCAGCTATACTAACTCTCTGGAATTTTGCATTCATCTGGTTATATCTTTCACTTTCATTCTTTCTTCAACTATTTGTAAAGCCTCATCAGACAGTCATTTTACTTTCTTGCTCTTTTTTTTTCCTTTGAAAGTTTTTGTTGCTGCCTCTGATACAATATTGCGACCTCTATCCATAGTTCTTCAGCTACTATGTCTACCCCATCTAATCCCTTAAATCTATTTTCACTTCTATATCATATTCATAATGGATTTATTTAGGCATTATATTCATGATTTGATAGTTTTCTCCACTTTCTTCAATTTTCCTGAATTTTGAAATAAAAGCCCCATAATGTGAGTAACAGTAAACTCTATTTTAACCGACTGTAAAGAACTTTTCCACCTTTGGTTGCAAAGTGTAAAAGCTATTTTTGACAATGATAGATAAGGTCTTTGTTCTGACTTGAGGCTCTGGAACTAGTCATTTTTGTTTAGCCTATTCTACATAGAAAGATAAAATCTACCCTATATTAAATATCTTCTGAGCCTGAGTGTTTTTAGAGCATCTGAGAGTTCAAAATCATAATTTGATAGTAGAAACTCTCCTTATAGCTCTGTCTTCCTCCTTCCTATCTACCACATGGATGATTAGGAACTTTTTGAAGGATAGATAATGAGGAAGATATGGTATAGATTTCAGTAATGACTTTATTTCCAGAACTGTATCTAACTTTTTTACCATCCAGAGATGAGATAGTTTTGAATTTGTAATGGCACTTGGGGCCCATCAAATAGTGAAGGATTGAGACTGAGGATGAAGGAATCCCATTTATTGACTTTAGAGCAAGAAGAGTCAATAATTCAGAAAATCTTCAAAAGACATAACTAATAGTTATCTTTCTCTTCTTTTTTGATCTACTTTATCTATTTGGGTCTATTATTTTTTAAAAAAATTACTTTAGCCAATGGGGCCGAGTGACTTGCCCAGGATCACACAGCTAGGCAATTATTAAGGGTCTGAGGTCGTTTTTAAACACAGGTCCTCCTGACTCCAGGGCCAGTGCTCTATTCCCCTATTTGAGTCTATTCTTAGACAAGTTAAGGGAGATGACAATTGCCTTTCTCTCCTCATGGAGATAGAATAAACTGTAACAAAGACTAAACTCTTCTACTTTTCCCTCTTTGTATTTCACTTGGATATCTTAGAAGAAATAATAAATGTTTGTTGTCTGAAATCATGAATTCCTTGGTCACATTGAATTGACTCCAATGGAAGTTCCTGATTTAAAGAAAATATGACCAACAGAAGTTCAGTCCCCTAACTAGCTTGCTAGAAGAAAAAAAATGAAAATTAAAAAAATGAACTAAGAGGAAACTATAAGTAAAGGAGAAATTTAGTGATGCCAATTCAGCAGTCCCACAAACTGATTCAGATTTCAATGTTTAAATCCTCCCAATAGAGTATAATAGTAGTTATTATTAATGATTAAGTTTCTGTAAGTCTAAGTTACAGAATCTTATTTTAACTTGTTGGGTCAACATTTACTGGAGAAAGCCTTTTGTTTTTAGCATTTCTTTTATGTGAAGGCAATAAATACCTGTCCCTTATATGAGTTACAGTGTACAATGAGTAGCTTTCTATTCCTTTCTCTAGGGAGATACTAGACAAGAGCCAAAACTCATCTATAAGTAACTTTCCTCTCAGCACCACTGTAAGGTTGTAATGTGCTAACATGTGAGAAGAAGAGAAGCCAGACCCTTCTTCTAGGTGGTTAGTCTGCCGCACTAATGAACCCAGTCTGGGGTATGTACAAGGGTTCAAGCAGAAATGCCTTATAGAGAAGAGAGGACAGAGACTTCCAGCTCTTCTGGGCCAAGTAGTGTTTTTTATTTGTTACACACTGATTATTCCCTATTTCTGTTTTATTTGATGTGTTTTGATCATTTTTGAAATTGTATCTTCTACATGGTTTTGTGAGGATTGATCTTTTGTGTTCTATTCATAAGAATAGTACTGTTGCCAATGGAAAGAAGGAAAGCAAACAGAAAGACGCTTTGATGAGGATGGTATACATTAAATATTAGCACTGATCCTCTAATTGCTCTCACAGGCTAGCACTATGAAAGCTGTCCTTGAGGCACCATGAACAGGGAGATTTAAATTTATGCAAGCAGGTGTAAGAAAAATATTGCCAGGCACCCAAGGTTACCCCTGGAGGGTAATTACTGTGTTCTATAAGATTTGTATGAATCATAATCAAACAGATAAACAAACT
The DNA here is from genome assembly GCF_037893015.1 of Macrotis lagotis. Lineage (NCBI taxonomy): Eukaryota > Metazoa > Chordata > Mammalia > Peramelemorphia > Peramelidae > Macrotis > Macrotis lagotis. The sequence goes on from NW_027421947.1 coordinate 132,468, forward strand.
TTATGCAAACAGTGGAGCAAATGTTAATGGAACTAAAATCCTGAATATGAGAAAATGCATGAGGTTCTCTTTTATGAGGTTTATTTTAATTTTAATCAATATAATTTATTAATTTAATTTAATTTAAATTTTAAAATTATTTGCAATTATACACTGCACAATATTTCCTCAGCATTACAGAAACCAAATCTGAGTCAATTACTGACCTATTTGTACAATGTCTGTAGAACTTTTCGAACTCTGCAAGCTAGTTCAGTATTCTGTTGACCTTTCATCACCTTGCCACTTAGAATCTCAGAAAGTTAGAAGTGAAAGGCACACTATAGTTCATCTTGTCAAATCCCCTCATTTTACAGAGAAGAAAAGAGAAATTCAGAGCAGTGAGTTATTTACCAAAAGTTGAAAAACAATCAATTTAGGAATTAGTGGCTAAGGCAAGACTAGAACCTAAATCTTCTGAATCTCAGTCCAATGCTCTGTCAACTATAACATATTTTTTGCTTGCTCTGGCTGGTGGGGGGTGGGAGGGAAGCATCTGAATTTGTGATGTAATTAATTTGAAGAATTCCATGTAGGATTGCTGTTTTCCTTATGTTATTTCAGTCATGTGCAACTGTTTGTGACCCTATTTAGGGATTTTTTGGCAAAGATTCTGAAGTGGTTTGCCATTTCCTTCTCCAGCTCAATTTATAGATGAGGAAACTGAGGCAAACAGGGTTAAGTGAACTTGACCAGGTTATACATGTAGTAAGTATCTGAGATTGAATTGGAACTCATGAAACTGAGTCTTTCTATCTACTAAACCATTCTGTTAATGCAAATTGGCATCTCTCATAACTGCTAATCTTAAGAGAATTTGTAGTCTTAGAAAGTCACCTGGGGCACTGAGCAAATAAATTTCCCATGGTCACACAGTAAGGATGTATCAGAAATGGATCTTCCTGACCAAAAAAAACACATCCCTCTTTACCTTATTGTGTTTTTTCTTTTAAATTTATTTATTATTCATTTATTTTAAACATACATTTTAAAAACTTTTTGAGTTCTCAGTTTTCTTCCTCATTTTGTCCCTGTGTCAATCCATTTAGAAGGGAAGAAATGTGATAACAGTTTTACACGTGAAAACACCCAAAACATATTTCTGTTGGCTATGTTTCTGAAACAAAAAGGAAGAATTAAGAAAGTGCAAAAAGTATTTTTCACTTTGCATTCAAAGTTCTCCAGTTCTCTCTCTGGAAGGAGATTGCATTTCTCATTCTGAGTCCTTCAGAATTGTTTTGGATCTTTGTAATGATCAGAATAGAAGAGTTAACAGTTCAACATCAATACAATGTAACTGTTATAGTCTCCTGACTCTGCTCACTTCACTTTGTACAAGTTGATATAAGACTCCCTAAGTTTTTCTAAAATGTTTCTCCTTGTCATTTTTTTTTTTCCTTTGGGAAATAGGTCTCTAATTTTCTCTTTCTGTTTTAACTCTTCCTGGTTTAGGTAATAGTGCCATATTGGTTTCATAGAAAGAGTTAGGCAGAGTTCCATCTTTCCCTATTTTTCCAAAGAGTTTATATAGAATTGGAACCAACTGTTCCTTAAATGTTTGGTAGAATTCACTTGTGAATCCATCAGGCCCCGGAGTTTTTTTTTTTTTTTTAGGGACTTCAGTAATGGCTTGCTGAATTTCTTTTTCTGAGAAAGGGTTGTTTAGGTAATTAATCTCTTCTTCATTTAACCTGGGCAACTTATATTTTTGTAAATATTAATCCATTTCACTTAGATTGTAAAATTTATTGGCATAGAGTTGGGCAAAATAATTTCGAATTATTACTTTAATTTACTCCTCATTGGTGGTGAATTCACCTTTTTCATTTATGCTACTAGCAATTTGGTTTTCTTCTTTCTTTTTTTAATCAAATTGATCAGAGGTTTATCAATTTTATTGTTTTTTTCATAATACCAACTTTTGGTTTTATTTATTAATTCAATAGTTTTTTACTTTTGATTTTATTAATTTCTACTTTAATTTTTAAAATTTCTAATTTGGTATTTAATTGGGGATTTTTGATTTGTTCCTTCTCTAATTTTTTTAGTTGCATGTTTAGTTCATGATTTCCTCTCTCTCCAATTTATTGATGTAAGCATTTAGAGCTATAATATATCCCCTGAGAGTCGCTTTGAATGAATCCCATAGGTTTTGGTATGTTGTTTCATTATTATCATTATCTATGATAAAATGGTTAATTCTTTCTATAATTTGTTTTTTGGTCCACTCATTTTTTAAAATGAGGTTATTCAGTTTCCAATTTGTTCTGGGTCTATATCTCCTTGGCCCAGTATTTCATCTGACTTTTATTGCATTGTGATCTGAGAAAGATGTATTCACTATTTCTGCCTTTCTACAGTTGATCATTAGGTTTTTATGTCTTAGTACATGGTCAATTTTTGTATAAGTTCCATGTACTGCAGAGAAAAAGGTATATTCCTTCCTATCCCCATTCAGGTTCCTCCATAAGTCCACCATATCTAATTTTTGTAACAATCTATTTACCTCCTTAGCTTCTTTCTTGTTTATTTTATGATTTTATTTATCTAGATCTGATAGTGGGAGGTTGAGGTCTCCCACTAGTAGAGTTTTTCTGTCTATGTCTTCCTGTAGTTCTTTCAGCTTCTCCTCTAAGAATCTGGGTTCTGTCCCACTGGGTGCCTATATATTCGATATTGAAATGACTTTATTACCTATGGTACCTTTTAGGAGGATATAGTTTCCTTCCTTATCTCTTTTAAAGCTATCTATTTTTGCTGCTGCTTTGTCTGAGATAAGGATTGCTACCCCTGCTTTTTTTACTTTAGCTGAAGCAAAATATATTTTACTCCAACCTTTTACCTTTACTCTATATGTATCTCTCTGCTTCAACTGAGTTTCTTGTAAGGAGCATATTGTAGGATCTGGTTTTTAATCCACTCTGCTGTTTGCTTAAGTTTTAAGGCAGAGTTCATCCCATTCACATTCAAGGTTATGATTACTAATTCTTTATTGCCCTCCATGCTATTTTCCCTCTGTTTGTATTTTCCCCCTTCCCCCCCTTATCCATATTCCACAGTATTATGTTTCTGACTACCACCCCCTTCAGTGTGTTTGCCCTCCTATATCATACCCTCCCCTTTCTTTCCCCTTTCCCTTTTTCCCTTTTCCCTTCCCTTCCTTCTGTTGTTTCCCCCTTTCCCCCACTCATCTTCCCTATCTCCATCCCCCCCTTTTCCCCTTTCAATACTTGATAGGATAGATATTTTATAAATTAACTGAGTATGTGTAGGTTGACTTTAAGCCAAGTCTGATGAGAAGAAGATTCAGGTGTTTCTCCTCTGCTTCCTTCTTTCCCTCTATTACCATAGGTTTTTTGTACCTCTTAGTGTAATGAGATTTACCCCATTCAATACCCTCCCTCCTCCAGTCTCTTTCCTGTCCCACTTTTTAAAGAGGTCGTGGTTGTTAGATCATTCTATCTAATTCATAGAAAAATCTGGGTGTCTGTCCCTTCTAGGTCAGTATATTCTATCGAATAGCGTCAAAATTCCTGAGTTATTAGAGTCTCTCCCAAATGGGGTTAAAGCAAGTTACATCCCATTGGATAGCAGTCTCATAGATAGGTCATGAATGTTCATCATTTCTGGCTAGGTGTATTCTTTCTATTAGAGTTACAATTCTCAAGATTTATGAGAATCTTTTTTCCCCCAAGCTGGGATATACCCAGTTTCAACTTGCTGGATTGCATTTTTTTTTCCTTTTACCACCCCCCCCTTTTTTTTACCTTTTCATGTGCCTCTTGAACCTCCTGTTTGATGTCCAAATTTTTTATTTAGCTCTGGTCTTTTCATCAGAATGTTTTGGACTTCTTCCATTTCGTTAAATGTCCATCTTTTTCCCTGGAAGAAAAGGCTCAGCTTTGTGGGAAAGTAGATTCTTGGCTGCATTCCAAGCTCCCTTGCTCTTCGAAATATCTCAGTCCAGGCCCTTCTATCCCTTAATGTTCATGCAGCCAGGTCTTCCATGATCCTTACAGTGGCTCTTTGATATTTAAATTGTTTTTTGCTGATTGCTTGAAGCATTTTCTCTTTTATCTGATAGTTCTGGAGTATGGCCACAACATTCCTTGGTGTTTCCATTTTAGGATCTTTTTCTGGTGGGGATCGATGTACTCTTTCAATAACTACTTTGCCCTCCGATTCCATGATATCAGGGCAGTTTTCCATCACTAGATCCTATGATAGTAAGTCCAGGCTTTTTTCTCTTCAATGTTTTCAGGAAGTCCTATAATTTTCAGGTTTCCCCTTCTCGATCTATTCTCGAGGCCAGTGGTTTTGTTGATGAGGTATTTTACATTTGCTTCTATTTTTTTCTGTTTTTTTATTTTGTTTAACTGACTCTTGCTGTCTCATGGAGTCATTAGTTCCTGTAGACTCCATTCTGTTTTTTGGGAAGGAGTGTTCTTCATTAACCTTTTGCAACTCCTTTTCCAATTGGTCAATTCTACTTTAGAATGAGCTTTCCATTTGACCAATTGAAGTTTTGAGAGAACTAATTTCTTTTTGCATTTGCTCATTTGAGGATCTGAGAGAATTATTCTCATTTTGTGTTTGTCCAATTGAGGATCTGAGAGATTTATTCTCATTTTGTATTGGTCCAATCGATGATCTGAGAGATTTATTATCCTTTTTTATTTGTCCATTTGTACTTTCTAAGGTTTTGTTTTCTTGTTGCAAGGTACTAATTGTCTCTCCTAAGTTTTTAAGCTCCTTCCTTATTTCTTCAAGGAAGTCTTTCTGTGCTGAAGACCAGATTGTATTCTCCTGAGAGGTTCCAGGTCTCTCTGAGTTAGGGTCTTTCCCTTCCAAGAATTTTTCACCTTTCCGCTAACCCTTCTTCATTTTGCTAAGACCTTGAGTTGTGGAGGGGCTGGTTCACAGGGTCTTGGGATCGCTAAAAGTTTTGTAGCTGAGTGCAATTTCTCTGGCTGGCCAGTAGGAGGTGGTGGTTTCTTTCTCTGGAGTGTCTGTAACATTGATTGAGGCCTTCTCCCTTTTCTTGAAGGGAGAGGTTGGAGCTATTGAATTCTTTTGCCTTCAATCAATGCTGGGCTTTACCCTGGCCTGAGGTCATTCCTCAGCTGGACTGGTTCTGCTCACATACCTGGGCCTGAGGCAGAAGTAGTTTGCATTTTTTTGTTTGGGAGGAGGTCTGAGTTGTAATGGGACCAGAGGAGCCCAGGAATAGTGTCCGAATCTCCCCTTCTCTGGAACTCACCCCACCCCCCAGCCCTGTCCGCAAGCTCCCAGGGGACAGCACCAACACCAGCGCCTCTGCTCCCTATCTGACTCAAGCCCCTGCCGTCCAGCTCCACCGCCGATCCAGTAGGTCCGGCTCTCGGGCCCTCAGACTCCCGGTTCCAATTCAGCTGCTAATCTGCCTGATCCAAAGCTGATCTTCCCTCTGAGCCCAGACTCACCTGCCCCAATTCAGCCAAAGCTGCTGCAGGAGACGAATCCTGAGGCAGATGCCCTGTCTCCCAGCATTTCTTTCTGGGTTTTGTGGCTCAGATTTCTTTTAAGAGGTTTGTTTCATGTAATAGATGGGGAAGAGATCAGGAGACTTTAGAACTGTGCCTGTCTTCTCTCTGCCATCTTGTCCAGAAGTCCCTCCCTGTCATTTCTTACAGAGCAATAGTATTCCATCACAATTATATTCACCAATTTTTTAGCCGTTCCCCCACTGATGATCATCCCCTCAACTTCAAATTCAATGCCACCACAAAAAAAATTGCTATAAATATTTTTTGTACATATGCATCCTTTTCCTTTTTCTTTGATCTCTTTGGCATACAGACCTAGTAGCAGTTTTACTGGTCTAAGATTATATGTGCAGTTTTATAGTACTTTTGTCCTAGCTCCAAATTGTTCTCCAGATTATGTACCATCTTGTTTTAAGGTTTGCAAAAACTTTAAAAATATTACAAATAGAGTATTTTATCATCATAAATACCATGGGAGTTAATTACCATGGGAGTTAATTGCTTTAATCATACACATTTCACAGATAGGAAAGGTGACTTGCTCACTCACACAGTCAGTGTGTGCTTGAGGTTGAATTTAAATTTGAGCATTCCTGATTCCAGGCCCAGCTCTCTAGCACAATACCACATAGCTCCATGTATTTCTGCATGTAAAGATTTGCGTGCACATGTAAAAAGCAAATGCAAAAATTTGCATGAGAAATAGCTAGGTGGTGCAGAGAATAGAGCACAGACCTTACAGCCAGGAGAGCCTGAGTTCAAAAAACAGTGTCAGACATTTGATTCTTTTTAGTTATGTGACCTTGTAAATCACTTAACCCATTACCTTCCTGCCACCCTCCCCCAAATGTGTGTGTGTGACCTATGGAACTTAAATAGGAATCCTGGGAGCATCTTTGAGTTCTCTATTTTTAAGAGCCTATGAGTAATTTTAGGAACTTCTTACTTCCTTTCATTTATGTTCCATCAAGTGAGAACATTAGAATGTGGGCCATATTTAGATCTCTAGAGGAAAAAGGTAAAGGGAGTCTTCAGTTTCCATGAAAATAACAAGACAATGGGCATAGGACAGATTTTATTTTATCCAAGAGAACGCAATAAAAATTGAATCAGTATCCAAAAACATTTAATACCAGAACATAGACTTGTCATTGGCTTACAGTGATGATTTTTACATTTTGTATAGGTTTATTATTGCTATTCAGTCATATTTGTCAGTCATATCCAACTCTTTGTGACTCCATTTGGGATTTTCACAGCAAAGATACTGGAAATGTCTGCCATTTCTTTCTCCAGTTCATTTTACAGATTTTACAAATAAGAAACTAAGGTAAATGAGGTTAAGTGACTTGCCTAAGGTCACACTGATAGTATGTGTCTGAGGTCAGAGTTGAACTCAGGAAGATGAATCTTCCTGGTTTCAGGCCCAGTACTATCCACTGTGTCACCTAGTGCCCACTTTATATAGTAAGATGACATCAAATGCAGAATGAAGTCTTTATCCTTTAAATTTATTTAACTGGCTTACAAGATGTTAATCCTGACTAGGTTCCACTTGGGCTTATTTTCTAAATGCAACATGTTCATTTTTTGGTATTATAAAGCAAAGCAAATAATCAGAGGTAACCTAATAGACTCACTTATGTTTCCTGGTACTGTTTTGCATACAAAAGTAATTGATTAGAACAAAGATTGTGATTTTTTAAACAATCTCTAAAATATTCATTATTTCTCCTAACTTGTTCATGAGAGTTATGTTCAGCTCTTTTTAGGCAAGTCCCTATTGCAAAATCATACGGTCTCTATTTTGTCAGTTTGTTCTACAAATTCAATACCGTAATCAATTTTGTTGCTATGATGATATACTTGCAGCTTGAATTTGGAAAATTTTCTATATATATTCTATTTTTACATCAGTCTTATTTCTTTGTATTTATCCTTCTCTCCTCACTTGTTGGTAAGAAATCCTTTTAATAAATTGTTTAACTGTTACTTAATAATTTTTTCAATCATATCTGACTCTTCTTGGCATTTTCCTGGCCAAGATATTAGAGTGATTTGTCATTTTCTTCTCTAGTCCATTTTACAGATGAAGAAACTGAGGCAAGCATTTAAGTGACTTGACATAGTAAGTGATTGAGGCCAGATTTCAAGATTCCAGGTCTAGTACACTTATCTATTTTGTCACCTTGCTGTTCTGAACAAATAATTAAAGAGAAACAAAAGTTGAAAAAATAATTTTAACAAATAATAAAACAGAAAAATATTTAAAAAAAAACATTTCAACTAGCCAACTTATTAACTTAATCTGACAGTAGAGGAAATACTCCAGATCCATAGTACCTAACTTCTGCAAAAATAAAAAGTAAAATTTACTCATCTCTTCACAGGAACCAAATTTGATCATTATTTTATAACAATGTTCAGTTTCATGGCTCTTTTTTACCCTTTGAAATAATTTTGAACAATATTTTATTCTGTTCAATTCCAGGAAGAATTTATTACGGTTTCTAGCTTTTTTTTATTCTACTTCTTATTTTCAAATGAATTCATTTGAGAAAGTAACTTTAATCAGTTGCTTATAAAGCACTTCTCACTTGAAGAAAACTTATACTATTATATTCAAGTGTAATGTGAACTAAAATAGAATATTGAGATCCTACTAAAGCTGATTGCAGGGGCAGCTAGGGGGCACAGTGAATAGAGCAGTGGCCCTGGAGGCAGGAGTACCTGAATTCAAATCCACCCAAATACTAAATAATTATATAGCTAGATGACTTTGGGCAAGTCACTTAAACTCATTGCCTTGCTAAAAACCCCAAATGTAAAGGAAAATGCTGTTTGGATTTTCTGTCTTGTATTATTAAAAGAAAACAATTATGCTCAAGGAAAATTTTAAATTGATTAAATTTTTTTTCTTCTAACTCACTACCCCTGGAAATAGTGTTGTATAGCATAAAGCTCTGAGGCTTGATATCTTAACCTTATAAAATACAACCCTTTTAAAATTAGTTTCAGTTCTGTTCCTTGTTGTATGAGCTTGGAGAAGTCCTTTTCCTGTATTTGCAAATGTATAAAAAATTGTAATTAGTACTGTTCACCCCTTCCAAGAAAAAAATTGTAAGTATGGTTGTTAGGGTGGGGGGAGTATACAGGAAAAGAATTAATTTTTAATAACTGTAAGAACTGTGCTGCTGAATCAAAGTTTGGTCCTGCTCCAACTGAAAAATCCATCTGAGACTGCCTATGGGAAGGAGAAACCCTACAGAAAATGCCACGGCAGAAGAAGGTCATGGAAAGTCAGTAAAATGGCCTGAGATAGAGAAAGCATTGAAGATATGGTTTGAAGTGCAAAGGACCATTGGAATTCCTGTGTCCATAAAGATGGTTCAGCTGGAGGCAAAAGGAATTGCTGAAGAAAAAGAAGTTACTGATTTCAAAGGATTCAATTCATGCTTCAGTTTATGAAATGGGATGGACTATGCATGCGTACATGCACTTGCCCAAAAGATACCTGAAAGCTATGAGCAGAAAGTCCTTAAATTTCATGCTGAATGGAAAATGAGTTCAACAACTTTATGTAAGGCATTTTTTTCATATTTCAGGCCCCAAAATTAAGATGTGTCTTATATTTGGAGAAATACAGTATGTTTACATATAGCTTTACCTTTAACTTATTAAAAATTTCTTGAGACTCCTCTGAAATGGAGAGGGGTTTTAGTACATTTCCAACGTGTGGAAGGTGTGGTTTTTAATGGATTAGAAGGAAAGTAGGAAACTGGGAAAAAAAAATTAAAGCAAATTTCTCTGATACATGCTTCATCTCAATTCTATAGAGAAATGAATCAAATTTATTAAAATAGAGGTCATCCCCTAATTGATAAATGGTAAAATGATGTGAGCAGGCTGTTTTCAGAAGAAGAAATCAAAGCTATTTATAAATTTGAAAAAATACCTAAATCACTATTAATTAGAAAAAAATGAAAATGCAAACAACACTGAGGTATAAACTCACACCTATCAGATTGACCAAGATGACAGAAAAGGAAAATGAAAAATGTTGGAGGGGATGTGGAAAATTTGGAATACTCTTGATAGAGTTTTGAACTAATATAAATGTTCTGAACAGCAATTTGGAACTATGGCCAAAAGGCTATAAAATCTTTTATCCAATAACATAACTACTAAATTTCTTTTCTAAAAAGACCTAAGAAAAAGGAACATAAGTACAAAAATATTTAAAACAGCTCTTTTTTGTGGTGTCAAAAAAGTGTAAATTAAGGGAATGCCTATCAATTGGGGAATTATTGAACTTCGTAACTGTGATGGAATACTGTTGTGTTATAAAAAAATGACATTTAAAAAAACAAGCCATTCCTGAATTGACAAGTGGTCAAAGGATATGCAAAGACAAGTTACAGGTGAGGACATAAAAGCAATCCGTAGTTATGTGAAAAATTGCACTTAAATCACTACTTATTAGAGAAATGCAAATTAAAGCATGTCTGAGGGACCATATCACACCTCACAGACTGGCCAATATGGCTGGAAAGGACAATGATCAATCTTTGGAAAGAATGTGGGAAATCTGGGACACTAATACATTGTTGGTGGAGCTATGAACTCATCCAAACTTTCAGGAGAGCAATTTGGAATTACACACAACTAGAATGATGGTAGTCAGAGGAAAGAAAGGGGCATGTTACAGAGATGTTGCAGAAGTGAAATCAGCAGGATTGGCAACAGCTTGCATCCCATGGATTGAGAGATAGTGTGGAATCCAGCATCCTGCAAGATTGGAAACCTGATGGACTGAGAGGAGGATGTTGATATCTATAGTAACAGGGAAGGTAGAAGGAAAGATTAAGGAAAAAAGATAATGAGTTCTGAGTTGAACATGTTTTAGTTAAACTATCTGCTGGACATCCATTTCAAGATGTACTAAAGGCAATTTCATACAAGATACTTTATTTCCAAACTGGATTACTAAATAATACCTGACCTACAAATTCTCTTTGGTATTCTCTGTGCTCCAGATGAGAACTATTCTCCTCAGGGACATTGAGGTTCAGTTCAAGTTCTTCCTCATCTGTGAAATCTTCCTAGATTTCTTACTGGATTTTTCTTTTCTTTACCTGACCATTATGTCCCTCTTAGAACAGTGGGAGAGGAGGTCTGGAAACTAGGCTTCTGGGCTTTTGAATGTTTATTAATATCCTAAGGCAAAAAATACTGCATGCTTTGGGGGGTGTATGTGGTAGAATTTGGTAAGGAAAGGAGGGATTGGGAAGTGAGAGGAAATGACTTAATTTTCCTGTCCCACTAACACTTGTATTTGCTATATTTGCTCTAATAGGAGGACCAGTAAATTTGGCTAAAATAAGCCTGACTCAAAGGCAATGAAAGCCTAGTTCTCATGAATATTCACAATGTGCTTATATAGAATGTAGACAGTACATAAGTTTTCATTAACTGATTCATTTTCTAATTACTGTGTGATGAGCAAAAGGTTTTCTGATTGACTTTTTGAGATAGAACTGAGCTTGCATCCTGCAATTAATGTCAGTCTATAAACATTTAAACTCTTACTATGCAAAAGGCAGTGTGGTGAGTGATGGAAATACTTACAAACAAAAGAAGAAAAAGAAAAACAACACTTGTTATCAAACGACTTACATTCTAATGGTGGAAGGCAACACATTCAAGGGAGCTGAAACGTAGAGAGCCGGGGAAAATGGAGGACACATGTCTTAGACTTAGAGGAGTATTTGGACATATGACAGTAGAGTCACAATTGAGATGATAGGTGACATCATGCCTGCACATGGCAGAGAAATATGAAATCAATTTTGGTCATCTGTTCTGGGTGCTCTATGGAAGCTCTGGGAAAAGCCATCCAAATAGAACAAGGGCCCTCAATAGTAGTAGATAGTTCTAAGGTATGAGTTCCAGGTTGGTGTGAGCTTCAAATTGAAGAAGGTTTCTAGGGCAGGGTGGAAAAAGCCAGAACTATTCAAGATTGTTCTTGCCTGTCTACATTCAAGTGAGGATACAGGGATTTCTGTGAGCCTCCAAGTGAAAAGAGAGATCAAGTTTGGACTGGTGGCTGACTATCTCTACCCAGATTGACATGAAACAATGAACACATGTTGCTGCCCTAGGTGAATGAATACTGAAAATGGCATAGACTAGACTGAGATCTTTCAAGCTTAGAGAGGTCATAATAGTGAGCCTCCAGAGGTTCAGTATGCCAAAATTTGTGGGCAGCTGAACCCAGTATGGATCAAAGCCCCAATGACCTGTTTGGCTCTCAGAGCTTTTCCCTCTGATCTCTGCAGAAGTGTGAGTGCAGCTGATTTCCCTTATGACCTAAGAGAAAAAAGGAAGCTAAGTAAGTCTCTTTACCTTAAAAGCCTTAAATGAACTTAAACTTCTTCTGAGGCTGGATATAGATGATATCACTGGGAGAACAGGGCCCTGTTGAATCTGTATAGATTTAGTATAGAGCTGGGTTCATTTGGAATCACTCCTCTAAGCCTAAGACATATGTCCTTCTGAGTATAACACTTAAAAGTCTGAGATATCAGAAAGGAAAAATTAGATAAAAGGAAAATTTTCTCTTTGGGGAACTGTACTTTATCATTCACTTGTGCAGAGAGAGACCAGAGGAAAAATCTACATACCCAAGCCCACTGCCACTCCCCTCATATGCTGTCATATGAGTCCTTTTATGTTCTTGCTCCTAACAGTCTACTCACACAGCTGTCTAGGCAAAAGCAACTTGTCAGCCACTTCACCTTTTTTAACATTCTAATAGGGACAGGTTTTACAAATGCAAGTTGGCATGTTCTTTACAATTTATAGTCTAAGAGTATTTTTAGAGTTCTGAGGGGGTTAATGGATTTTTCCTGGGACTCAAAAATCAGTGTGTAGGATTTGAACCCAGGTCTTCCTGGATCTGAGGCTGACTCTGTCCACTATATTATGCTCTCTCTTAACTGGGCTTATTCTGTTTAAATATTCCAGTAGTTATGAAACTGTAATAAATGAAGATTCAGGGTAATCTCCACAGCATGGTCCTGGCTATCAACTCATCTCTGACTCCTCTTTTTTGGTGTTACTCTTACATGTCCAAATATTCATTAAAAATATGATCATGCTCTTCTCGCATAAAATCTTCAATATTAATCTATGGTTACCATGGTTATAAATAAAGAGCTTATATCAGATTGCTTTCTCTCAGGGGGATGGGGAAGGGAAGGAGGGAGGGAGGGAGGGAGAAAAATTGTAAAACTCAAAAATTTGCAAAAAAGTGACTGATCAAAACTACATTTGCATGTAATTGGGAAAAATAAAATATTTCAATGTTTTAAAAATAAATATATATATATATATATATATATCATGCATCCATACATTTGTTAGTTTTACTTAAGCATCCAAAGTATAATAATTCATATTCACATACAAATAAATGTATTATAACTAAAAATCTGAATGCTAAACAGTTGTTAGGACAAGGAAAGAAGCAAAGTTGTAAATTGTGTTTCTGTTTGCACATCTTTTCGCAAATCCAACCATACTTATTTAGGTTCTGATTTGATTACAAGATAAATTAATGCTATTTGAATTTTAAAGCATTTGAATTTTACCAGTTATAGATTTTATATTTACATTTTTATATTAGGATTTATCAATTATTTGTAAAGTCAAGATAAAAGCTCTAAATATGGTGGCCTACTTTCCCCCTTACTTACTCCATATTCCTCTTACCATAGCAGTTGAGCTCACTTAATCCTCTAATGGAGGCTCTGCCCTACATAGGCCCTAGGATCAATCTGTTACCATATTAAAAGAAACAGAATGGTTGATAGGTGAGACCAAAAAAGCAATATCTCTGGACAGGGCACTGGCCTCTCTCCCACTCTAATATTGCAGGAAACTAGCAGATAAAAGCCAGCACCATTCTTGGCTATGATCCCAGGTCATACTAAATCTGTATTGCAGTTATAGAGCTAATTATCCTGAGTGAAGTAAAGAAAGCAGATAGAGACCTCTTTCCAATGGAACAGCAGTGGTCTGATATATCTGGGTGACTTTCCCTAAATGTCTCCATGTTCAGTCAAATCATGTGTGTCCTGGGAGAAGTCTCGCATACTAAGTGGTACTTAAGATACCTAAGGCCACAAACACAAAGAGTATCAAGAGACTGAGCCCATACCACAAGGTCAGTGAAAGCAGCATCCCTGACAATATCTCTGAATGATTTCCTGTATTTGTTAACTTAAAATTTTTTTGAATAATATTTTATTTATTCCCAATTACATGTATAACAATTTTTAACATTCATGTTTTCAAATTTTGTAAAGTGAATGAAGTGAGAAGCATCAAGAGAATATTGTACGTATTAACGGCAATAGTGTGTGATATTCACCTGTGCTAGACTTAGTTTCTCTTAGCAGTGCAGTGATCAAAGGCAATTCTTGTGATAGAAAATGATATCCACATTCAGAGAAAAGACTATGAAGTCTGAATGTACACTAAAACAGCTTATTTTCATTTTTTAAATCTTACTTTTTGTTTTTTTCTTTTTCTCATGGCATTCCCCCTTTAGTACTGATTCTTCTTTCACAACATGACCAATATGGAAATATATTAGACATGACTGTATATGTATAATCTATATCAGATTACTTTCTATTGTGAGAAGGGGGGAGGAAAGAAAGAAGGTTGCAAAATGTGGAACTCTAAAGCTTTCAAAAAGATGAATGCTGGAAACATCTTTGCATGTAAATAACAAAAGTAACATTCCAAAAAATCTTTTTGAGTTTCAACTTCTCTACCTTCATTTCTCTACCTCAAATTCTCTAACTCCTCCCCTCCCTGAGACTAGAAGCAATTTCACATAGGTTTTATAAGTGCGAGCAGGCAAAACATAATTTTTGAAAAATATTTTTCCATTTCCTAATCGTTTCAGTCGATTTGTTTTAAGACACTAGCAGCTATAGACCTAGAAGACTGACATCCCTAATACTAGAGACTCTTAAGAAGCATTGTATTTGTGGCTTCTGTATTCAATATAAATTGGTGTTACTCTGACCTTGGATGCCAGTGCCTGGGTTTACTGCCTTGTTATGCAGTAAATGGACTTCCTGAACTATCCCTGCTCCATATAAACTAATCTTTTTTATTTGCATCCCATTCCTCCATGGTCTGTACACTTTGCCTTGGATTGCATTCTCTTATAGTCTACTATTGCCCAATAGCCCTATTGCTACACCTTTGTGATGCTTCCCATCTACCACCTCGGATCAACCATCATTTTGTGCTAGTCATTCCTTCAATGATCACATACCAGGCTCAGATTGAATATACACCCAAGCTCTTAATTCTCATGAAGCTCTAACAGTAAAATTTTAATTAAGAATTGTATGCAATGAAAAACTATACATTTCAAGACTGGAACTTTTAAGATTATTTCTTGTTTTACATAGCCCTAGAACTGATGACTAGAGAATCATAGCATATTAAAGCTACAAGGGATACCGCAGGTATGTGATTTATTGAGAGGAGCACTAAGCTCTAGATCCATGCTTATCAACAACTAGTGATGTGATCTTGGTTGAGTTACTTCCTCTGCAATTTTCCTGTATTTGATAAAAAGATGGGGTTAAATCAGAAGACTTTATCCTAAATTCTTCCAACTCTAAAACTTAGAGAGTTACTAGAGTTTTGAGAGTCTAGCTGATTTATCTAAGTTCACAAAGTTGAAATGTGTGACTTGAACCTAAGTCTTTCTGGATCTGAGGCTGACTTTCTCCTCTATACTATGGTAGATTTCACTAGTGCTTTTTCTGTTTCTCCTAGCTATGGTACTGGAAAAGATGTCGACCCACGGCTCCCTCCAGATCATTGCCTCAGCTATCATCTTGCCTCTGATTCCCAGTAATTAATGGGGATTGATCTGCTCTCAATAAATGGTTGATAATTAGTTCTCCATCAATTATCAAGAATAAGGATAAGACCTGATCATCGACAAAAGGCATTTGACAGAGAAAGAAAAAATAGAATCCAAAAGGCCACAGACATCCTTTTGGAGACAAATTAGTATCTATAACCCTCAATTCTGGACCAAAGTTACAGGTT
Organism: Macrotis lagotis; assembly: GCF_037893015.1. Classification (NCBI taxonomy): domain Eukaryota; kingdom Metazoa; phylum Chordata; class Mammalia; order Peramelemorphia; family Peramelidae; genus Macrotis; species Macrotis lagotis. The sequence continues at coordinate 148,178 of NW_027421947.1, forward strand.
TATGAAGAAACTTGAATATTCAAGTCAATTCAATGGTTATTTACCCTAAGCTTGAGGTTCAAGTTTATATGGATATTTAAAAAGATATTCTAAGCTTTAAAAGCTAAAAACCTCACTAAGACTTGGAACACACTATATTATATATATCCTCCTCTTAGGTTTGCAAACTCATAGAGGGAGAGGTAAGACAATCAATAAACATTCATTGTACCTCCTCTGTGCATCAAGCAAAATCACAGAGATGGAAAAGTGCAGGGCAGAGACAGGAACAGGGAATATTCTAACATAATAGGAAACTCAGACTATGCAAAGGAGATACAGATGGGAAATAGGTGATATTATTGGCCTAGGGAATTTCCAGGCAAGGAAAATCCCTCTAGCAATGCATGTCTCCCTGTTTTCTTCAACAAAGAGACTTAGAGATTTGTCTAGAACTCTAAGAGATATGTCCTGGTCAGTGAAGGCTCTTGAAACTGGTTTCAAGTCCAGTTTTCTATCTTCTATGATATTTCCCTTTGAAGGGTATAAAACAATGTTGGAAAAGTTGATTGTGCTTGTGTGGTGGATATCCTCATATTCCAGCATCCCAATTTTTCATTGTCTTGCTAAGCAACAGAAGGTCAAACAGATGGTTTTAAATAGTAGAGAAGTAACATGATCAATAATGGCCAGGGAAATGGAACACATACAAATGTCACATCCAGTTTTTTGTTGTTTTTTTTTAACTAGATTATAAGTATCACAGCAGGCAGATGGTATAGAAGACAGAGTGCTATACTTAGCATCAGGAAGACCAAAATTCAAATCCCATTTCAGATATTAGTGTGACTCTGTATAAATTATTTAGCTTCTGCCTGCCTCAATTTCTTTATCTGTAAAATTGGGATAATAGTAGTAACTACTTCCTAGGGTTATAGTGAGGATAAAATGAAATAATATCTTTAAAGGCAATGTAAAAATATCAAAGTTTTATATAAATCCAAGTCCTTGATAGTATTGTTATTAATAATCATTATCATTTTAACCAACAGGACTATACCTAGACCAAAGTGTATTGTGATGATTGCTTTGGGCCTTTTCAGCCACTCAAGAAAGAAATTGGGAAAAGTGGCTAACTCCATTAGCTGATGCTAACTTGATTTGAATCTTGACTATAGATAACTCTGCCCCAGGTAAATCCTCCTTCAAAGATTGGAATTAACTCTCACATGCTCCCTCCAGTCTCTAAAGTCTCCATTGTCACCACTACCACTTTAATTCATATGTTAGATATAAATAACCATACTGTAGAGCAGAAGTATCAATCATGGGACTCTTCAGAATACAGTATGGCCTGGATTCAAATGTAATTGGTAGATATATAGCCAAAAAATTTAAAAATGCAATAAAACATAGATGATGTTTTCTAAGTCAATATGTACCCAAAGCTCAAAGGGTTCCTTATATATGATTTAATTGCCCAGATTTCTATTTGAGTTTGACACTTCTGCCTTATAATAATACCATATTAATTTTTTAAAATAATACTGCCAGTTGGTGGGTATAATTTTCATTTGCTGACCATAATTTTAATATGTGCAATAATTTTCTGGTCTCTAAATTTTAATCTGGCACTACTATCAGCAACAAAATCTTACATATATAGGAAAATTATATATTACTGTACTAATATGGTATGTACATTATAAATTGCAAATCTGGCATTAGACATTTACTAGCTATTTGATGCTGGCAAGTCACTTAACCCTGTTTGCCTTAGTTTCTTCATTTGTAAAATTAGCTGGAGAAGGAAATAACAAATCTCTCCAGCTTCTTTGGCAAGAAAAAGCTCAAATGGGGTGACAAAGAACCAGATTCTACTAAAATGTAACAACAACAAATACTAGAATTAAATAGAATTTTTAAATTTCTATGGAAATAGGAATTAAATATAATTTAAAATTCAAATGAAAAAATGAGATAAAGACAAAATAAGCTTTATTTTAACATAATTCTCATTTACCCAAAGTATAAACCCTCTTTGTTCTCACAAAAATTATTTATAATATATTTTTAGTGAGATTAATGTGATTGAATGTGCCTTTATATAACATTTCATGATATAGAGCTTCGAAGATCAATATGATGTTGGATTTTTTTCAGTATATGATTTAGTGGCTGTTATATTTGAAAAAAAGACCTCATAAATGTTTTATAGCTTCAAGTGAAAGAGGTGCATTGCTGGTTATACTTATGAAATGATGATATCTACTTTTCAGTTTCAACCACTTGTATTTCAATGGGTTTTATGGAAATTCTGTTGATGAATTCCTATCATGGGAAGGTGTGGTAGAGAAGGTTGATCTCTAGAAGTCATTAGTGGCAGAGCAAATGACAAATTTCCTGGGTATATCAGGGTTTCCTAGTGATAGATTTTCATTTTCATTTGTTTCTAAGCTGTCTTTTATGTCCAAGGAGGTCCTGGGAGGAAGATCATAGAGAATTCTCTGCTTTGTTACTTGAATCCCAAGGCCAGTAGCAGCAGCAGTTGTTCAGTCTGGCCTCTTGCTAGTTGCTACTGCTATTCTTAATCCTCTCAGTTTCCTCTTGCTACAGTTATTAGAGATTTGGAGACAGAAAGGGAAGGGCTAGAGAGGGAAGTAAAAAGCTCCAGGTCCTACCAGGTTTGCACTGCTGCAGTGAGGATGGCAAGAAAGTGAACTGGAGATATGGGGGGATGAAGAAAGAAGTTTGTGTTGGAGTCTAGAGGGGAATGACCACCTCCTTGTCTACTTACTTGCCTAAAGAGCAGCACATAGGACTCTCTACCTGAACTGGAAACAAAGGAGGTTAATAATAGAAGCAGAGATGAGCAGTGACTAGAAATACCATGAATAGCATTACTGTTCTCCTGGGTTTTCTTTCCTTCCCCTAAAAATCATCTTGTGTATTTTGATTTTATTTGAAAGAGCTCTAACAATTTTCTCTTACATATAATGTTTCTTTTTGGTTTTAGATAGATCATGCTATTACTTTAGTCAAATACTACTTTAAATAAATGCTACTATGATAAGGAAAAAGCATTTTTTACCCTTATCTTTCTGGTGTTTTTAATTAAAACAAATACTGCATTTATCGTAGGATTTTGGAGCATCTACTGGCAAAATCATGTGGTTCAAAATTCTTTTTGCTTATGATTTATTATGCTTAAAGTTTTCCTTCCCTTTGTAGCTCTTTATTATTTGTATAAATCCAGCTGGCTCATGGTATTCTTTTTGATATGCTGTTTGTTGTAATCTTTACACTTATGTATTTTTTAAATAAATTTTCATTTTATTTTTCCAACTTCATGGAATAGTAACTTTTCAACATACATTCATTTGCAATTTCATGAATTCCACATTTTTCTACCCCCCTCCCTTCTCCCCCTCTCCCCATGGTAGCATAAAGTCTGGTAAAAGTTTATTTCATTAAATTTTTGTTTATAAGGGATAATAATATGGTTTTCTTGCTTGAATTTCTTTTTACCTTGTTTTAGGTATGAAGACCATATTTCTGTAATAGCATGAATTTAGACAAGTCGCTTTTTCTGCTTTTTTTCCCCATCAGTTTATGTGACAATGAAATTCACATTTAAATTTATCTAGTCCTGAAGGTTTTTTCCCATTTAGGAATTCATTTATGGCTTATTCAACTTATTTTTCTGATGCTAGGTTATCTGAATTATCTCTTTTTCCCTGTTCATTTAGATTTTTTATTTTTATAGATATTTTTCCTTAAAGCTGAATTATCATGTTTTTAGCTTTTAATTGCTAAAATAGTTTCTGAATTTTTACTTTTCATTTATTGGTATAAGCAATTTACTTTTACTCTTTTAAAATCACACTGGTTGAATATTTTATAAGTTTGTAAAAGAAAAAAGTTAGTCTTTATTTTAGTTATAGTTTTTATATTTTCTCACTTTCTGTTTTGTTAATCTCATCTTGAAGATTTTCTACTTTAACTTTTTGTAGAGTATGTGCTTCAATTCAATTTAATTGACATTTTAAGTGACTTGACTTGGGCCACAAAGTCATTATGTTTCAGAAGAGTATTGCAAACTAATGTCTTTCTCAATTCCAAGGTGATTTTCTATCTCCCACATTACACTGAAATTCAGTGCCCATATAATTCTTTCCATATGCCTACTAGAACTATTTTCTTAAAAGTAATCTATTTAGCTCAATATCTTGTTTAAAAAATCTTTGTCTTATTATATTTATCATTTTCTTATTCTGATTTCTTACAATGTCCCATTTTCTAATTTTATGAGCTATTACAACTTGTAAGACTGTGAACTTTTCAGATGGAAATTTAACTGAAGAATTATTATCTGCATAGACATTATTTTGGCATACACTCATTTTGAACAGAGCATTATTGCATAATGCAAGACTCTTATTTATCTCTTTTGATCCTGCTCTGATTTAAAGTTGGACCTAATCAATGACACTCTCACTTTTCATTTTTTATACAATCATGGCAAAATTTATATGAATCTTTGGATTGCAACTGCCTTAAATTTTTTAAATTAAATGTTTTTCTTGTAAACAACAGATTATTTGATTCTGTTTTTTGAAAAATGAATTCTTTTTCCTTTTTTCTTTATATTTCTAAGTTCAATAAATATGTATCTAATGTTGTAATTGCTAGTTTTGCCCTTTTGTCTCCTATTCTTTCATGAATGATTACTTCTCTGAATTGTATAAAATTTTTGTCTAATAATTATTGGTATTAACTAAAATTCAACAAGGTATTGTGTTGAGAGCCAGGGTCTCTAAGCTGTGTGACACAGTCACGGAAAGAAGACTCAGGGCACTCACACTGCCTGATGGAACAACATTTCCTTCTTCAATATATATAGGGATTCCATGTATACCCATATTTATAGGTCTATTATTGATTGGAAAACTTACTCATCCTAATAGTGGAATGACTATAAAGGAAGGATTTCAGAGAAATTCCTTGAATAAAACAGATTGTGAACTCCATCCAAATTTAACAAGACTGCCTTTCACTGAGACATACAAAAGGCTTCAACATTATGAAATCTTTGGAAGACACAGCACTGGGAGTTCCAGGGAGATGTCAGAATATATATAGGGAAACCAGATACAAGATGGGTCAGATAGAATTCCAGGGAAATTAACAGTTTTACCCCCCTTATCATACACAGGAATATATGATAAAGATGGTGAGAGAACAGTTAGTATAGGTAACCAATATGTGAACTCTAACAGCCTTATTTTATTGGCAAAGAATAAAAAGTCACAGAAACTGTAGCATCTACCAACAAGGGCTGAAAGGAAAATTAGTTATTGAAGGAGTCAACGGACAGGTGGACAAACATAATTATCCTCACTATAGGTTGTCAAGGGAGCATATCGAAAACATTACATATGTGGTACATAAACATAGAAGCATTCCATTAAACAAATTATATCAAAGATTATTCCAAGGAAAGTTCTGTTTAATCAATAACTTTACTATGCAGCAACAAACTAGGCAACAGGCAGGTTGAGGTCATCACGGTCTGAGCAGGGACAAGAAAATTAATTACACGATTGATAATCACACTTGTAACCACTACATGATCAAACTTGTAACCATATGAACAATGTGATTAATGATGAAAATTGTACACTTTTGTAACCAAGGAAATGATTTTAGTTTGCTTGTTTCATATGATTCTAAGACTATAAAAATAAATCTAAGCAGCTGACAGTCAACCTGCTCCTGCCTTTACCCACTTGTTGACTCAACTCATTTCGCCGACTCTCTCCCTCCTGTCAAGTTCCAATGACCCCGTGGAGGCTGGACCCCCGCAGTATTATAAAGAAAATCATGTAGTTTTATACCAGTTACTCTGAGGTTTCCTCAACTTAACACTTCTCTTTTATCAGATAGAATCTTCTCAGTCTACCTCCCTTCTTCACTCTTCTTCCTTCCTTTTAAAAAAATTATGTAGTAGAATAACAATTAGAATACTTTGAAGATTCTTACCATTTAATTAGCAATGGTGTTTCATCTTCATCTGAGATGTTAGAATTGTTTTGAATCATTTTTTAAAATCACATTTTAAATTTAACTCAATTTTGGAAACATTAAGTGACAGGCAATTTGGAGGGAGAAAAAGACCTGCCTGGGTTGAAATCCTGGGTTATAGGGTCTTGGGTAAATAACCTAGTCTCTAAGTTCCCACAAGCAACTGTTCAAGGCTGCAAGTTGTAGAGCAGCTGCGAATCTACACTGTCAAAGAGAAGCTCTATACCAGCAACAATAGCACATGTCCATAGAATAACTATAAGTATGTAAGAGTTAGATTATTGGCTTTGAGTCTTTGTTGTTGCTCCAAGGCCTTCTTGAAATTCATTTATCTCAAAACTTTCCAAAAGCCACATGATTCTTAAATGCTCATCCACTGCCTTCCAACACCATCCCCAATTCACAGTTCTTTATGTAAGTATAGCAATTAGTGGAGGGTGGAAAGATGAAGATGTTTGGTTGAAGAAGCATCAACTCCCTCTTAGATGCCTTCTGTCTTTGTATTGGCATAACTGTTCTCTTCAGTCACTTCCCATCTTCTCTTACCTCTTGTGACTTTCTCTTTAGTAATCTTAGCAATTTCAGCATTTTTCTATAACAAAGGAAATGCTTTTTCATTTATAAAAACAAAGAGTATTGTAGGGTCGTATATCCCTTATATCTTACAGTTAATTGTGGACAGTTGTGGCCCACTGTTAACAAAAAGTTCCTTGTGAAAGTTAGCTGGTAGTTGATTAATGTCTTCATCAAGGATAATTTTTATTTGTACATGGATTTTGTGTGGATGAGAGGCAGTAGACATATAGGTCATTCTTCTCTGATGTTCTCTTCATCACCTTTTCTTTTTATATTGGTCCATGACTTTTTCCAAGCCTTTAATGGCTTCCCCCCTTTAGATACTTTATGCATCAGTCCTTAGTATCTTAACATTTGATTCCTTGGCACAGATCTCTCTATATATTTGGGCCCAATTGTTACTTTCCTGGTCTTTTTCACCTTTATAAGTACCTTGAGGACTATGATATTAGGGTCTAGGTATGATGGTTCTGTTATGCAGAAAACAGTTTGTTGAAAAAAGTTCTTGCAAATCTTTTATTCTTTCCTTCTATTTGTAGTTCTTTATTTTCATCCCTGAATAACCATTGGGATAACTATGCTTAGCTGGATAGTTTGTTTTCTTTAAACTATTTTAACCCTCTATTTTAATCCTGTACATTACCAATAAAAAATCCAAAAGGAAGATATAGATAGAAAAATTTTATTTCAAAAAGCTACAGACAGTATGAAATATTTGACTATTTATCTACTAAGATGTAAACAGGGACTAAATGAACACAACTACAAAACACATTGTATAAATAAAGGAAGATCTAAATCCTTGGAGAAAAATTAATTGTTCATGAGTAGACCAAGAAAACAAAAAAATGACAATACTACCTAAATTAATTTGCTTATTCAATGCTATACCAATAAAACTACAACAACACTAACTTATAGAGCTGCAAAAATATCAAAATTTATCTGAGGGAACAAAAGTTTAAACATAACAAGGAAATCGATTTTTCAAAATGGACAGAAGGAGCTTGGACAGTATCTGATCTCAAACTATACTGCAGAGACATTATTGCAAAATAAGTTGGTGGGGTGTAATATAGAGAGGTTGCTCAGAGGAATAAATTTAGGTATATAATATGCAGAAGTAAATCAGCTCAGGAATCTAACCTTTGAGAAATCCAAAGATCCAAATTATTAGGGCAAGAAGAAAGGTGGAACATTCAATTGTTTTAAGGTTTTAAGACATTTAAGAAATGACAAATAACTGTAAGAAAAGCCAGAAAATAATCTAAAAAAAATTAGATAGATACCCCTATCTCACTCCACATGACAATATAATGTCAAAATTGTTACATGATTTATACATTAAAGGTAACATCATTAGCAAATTAGAAGAACATTGGAAGAAATTACCTTCTAGACTTATGGCTAAAGGAAGAATTAATGACCAACCAAAAGATGGAGAAGTTAACAGGAGGTAAAATGAATAATTCTGATTACATAAATGTTTAAAAAAAATTTTTGCACAAACAAAATCAATGCACCTAAAATGAGAGAAGAAAGGAATGGGAGGGAATCTTTGCATCAAGTTTCTCTGATAATGTTCTCATTTATAAGACAAACAGAGCACTGGGTCAAACATATGAAAATAAAAGCCATTCCCTAACTGATAAATAATCAAAGAATAATAGCCAGTTTTCAGAGGAGAAAATACAAATTATCAAATATCCAACAAGTATGCTCTTTTTCTTAATTTACCAAATACTTATTGGGTAGGTGGGGAAGGGAGGCAAGGTTCAGTTTTATCCTTCTTGGCATCAGTCTTCTTCATGAGAAGTGGGATTGCTGTGTTGTTATTTTCCTCTTGGCCTAAATGTGAATTCCTACCCAATTTTTTGTTGAGCTTAAGATCTCAATTATACTTGATAACCTTAAAAGAATTGAATGTTCCACCTTTCTTAAGAAGCAAACCCATAGAATTTCAAATCAAGAATTAAGCAAAATATCAAGACCAATACCAGGTCTTCAAAATATTCTTCCTACTTTGTGGTTCTGGAAGCAGATGGGGTAGTACATGGTTAGGGCTGTAACTCTACTGTGGTTCCCCTTGGTATCTAAGCATCAAGAAATACTATTATTCTGTAAGAAATTATGTAGAAGATAGTTTCTGAGTATACTTGTATGAACTGATGCAAAATGAAGTGAGTAGAACTAGGAGAACAAAAATATTGTAAAGATATCAGCCACTGAAAGATTTTTAGGAACTCTGATCAACTCAATGACCCACAATTACAAAGAATTCATGATGAAATATGCTATTCATCTTCAGATAGAAAAGTGACAGATTCAGAGTACAAATTATCCATCCTTCCTTCATTCCTTCCTTCTCTTTCTTTCCTTCCTAAAATGAGAGTTTGATTTTCATGACCATACGTATTTGTAATGTTCTTTATATGTTTTACTTCTCAATGGTTAATGGAAGAATATGGAAAGGAAGAGAATGTGAAGCTGACAATAAACTAGGAAAAAACCCAGAAGGTGATGGAGCCAGAGAAAAGGAAAGAGGCATTGGATGCATCCAGTAAAAATGAAATGTATCAGGAAATGAAATGTCTTATTTGAGAAATGGCAATACCAATCTCACTGTGGATCCCAGAGTAAGTGGAAAGGAATAACGTAGGAGAAGATTGTTGGGGTAATCTTCTGGCTGAATCTTTAAAACTTGCTTAACTGAGATGATTGCTCCTTTTCAGGCCAAGACATTTTCCTAAGTAGTTTTTCTTGTTGCTTCCAGAGGGTGAAACTCACAATTACTCACAGCAAAAGTATCAAGAAATGAACCAGGCAATGGGGAAGGAATTCTTTTGCCCTGCTCTCCCTCTCTTAACTTAGCTCTAAGTTTCAGGTGTAAATGGTAAGTACCAAGAATTTTAACTGTGGTCACCTTGGAGACAGAATTGCAGGCAGAGTGATAAAACCATTCAACCTGACAGGGTAACTAGAAGAAATCTGGCACTCTAGTCTTAGGAAGTTTTTGGTCTTGGAACTGAGATTGTGCTCTATAGGGACTGAGTAAACTATGAACCTTTCCCTTCTCTGGGAGTGCTAGAGGGAAAGAAGGATTGAGCCCAATATATTGAGGAAGTAAGTTTGCATATTTTTTATTACTCCTTTATAAGGAACTATTATTCTTTTAAATTATTCCTTTAAAAAGCTTATCTGATTTTTAAATACCTAAATGGACCTGAGGTGAGGGTGGGGGAAAATCAGGGACAATATCTAAAGGACCTGAAGTCAATGCAGGTTTTATTAGATCCCTGCCAATCCCCTGGATTGTTAGTGGAGAAGTCTGGGGGACAGGTGAGAAATGTAATATAACTAGCCTTCTAAGCAGATTGGCATCAGGGTATTAAATATATTTACAGAGAGGCAATAAGGAACCTCTGGAATTTGTTGAATAGGGGAGTAATATGGTCAGATCTGAACTTTAAGAAGATTACCATGCGGAGCTGTGAAGTCATCCAACATTTCTGGAAAGAAATTTGAAACTAGGCCCAAAGGGAAACAAAAATGTGCAAACCCCCTGTTCCAGAAATACCTCTACTGGGTCCATACCCTAAAGAGATAAGGAAAAAGTATAAGAACTTCACTTGTACAAAAATATTCATAGCATCCCTGTTTGTGGTGACAAAGAATTGGAAACCAAGTAAATAACCTTCAATTGGGGAATGGCTTAGCAATCTGGGGTATATGTATCTCAAAGAACACTATTAATCTATTAGAAACCAGGAAGGATGGGAAGTCAGGGAAGGCTGGATGGATTTGCATGAACCGATGGTGAGTGAGATGAGCAGAACCAGAAAAACACTGTACACCCTAACAGCAACATGGGAGTGATGGTCAACCTTGATCGACACGTTCATTTCTTCAGTGCAACAATCATGGACAATTTTTGGCTGTCTGCAATGGAGAATACCATCTGTATCCAGAGAAACAACTGTGGAGTTTGAACAAAGTTCAAGGACTATTCCCTTTAATTTAGGAAAAAAAAACTGATATATTATTGTCTGATCTTGTCTTAACTTTATATTTTTTTTTGTTTAAGGATATGTTTTCTCTCACATCACACTCAATTTGGATCAAAGTAAAACATGGAAACAATGTAAAGACTGACAAATTTCTTTCTGTGTGGGGGGTAGGAGGAGGGAATTAAAATTGGGGGAAAATTGTAAAACAAAATAAATAAATCTTTAACTTAAAAAAAAAAAGAAACGTCCCTATCTCTAGACTTTGCCTTAAAACAAGGGATAGCACCCATTCCAAAAAAAGAAGATTACCATGGGTAGCTAGCTGTCACAGTGGATAGAACAACAGCCCAGGACCTGCCTTCAAATCCAGTTGCAGATGCTTGATACTTACTAGCTGTGTGACCTTGTGCAAGTCATTTAATCCCATTACCTTGCAAAAACAGGGGAAAAAAAGCACCATAATAGCTGACGGGGACAATGTAATGAAGTAGGGAAAATTCTTGAGGCAGGAAAAACAACTAGCAATCTTTTGCAACATTCCAAGCATGAGAAAAAAAATGAGGGCCTATAGTGAGTTTGATATAATTCAGCTTCTCCAGTAATATGTCCACTCATAATACTTATAGTTAGTCAAAGAATAAATATCTTCATATTTAAAATACCAGCAGTAAGTTTTCTGAGGGTCTAAAACCTGTGATTTGTATTATCCTCTATACCCATTACCCACCATTCTGCCAACAGCACTGAAGAAGCCAAAAGGGATAAAGCAGGAATTTAGGCCATTTTCACTTCTCTTCTGTTTCTTGAGTTGTCATTACCACAAAAAATTTTCATCAGTATATTGCTATCGATGGGATCTGGGGTAAACACAGAAGGATAGAATTTAGGGGCCACTGAAAATTAAAATAATTTGTGTGCTTTCTGGTATTTTAAAACTGCTCAGTATTGTATTATGAAATATGGCAAACAGGTTAAAAACCTTTTCCTCTCCAAGGGTCAACAAAAACTTAGTGACAGAGTAAATAACAAAAGGCTAAGCATGGTTGCTTGGTAGATAAAGGATGAGAAAGAGAGAGGGAAATACGGAAAGATAATTAGAGAGAGCTGACTGGGCCAGAGAGAGAGAGAGAGAGAGAGAGAGAGAGAGAGAGCCAACCCCAGCCATGTGGCATGAGACCCATGGAGAACCATCAGGGCCTAGCATGGGAACACATGACCTAGGAAGGAAAGAGAGATGTAGACATCCTGCAAGATCAGAAGATAAAATCAAGTAGTAAAGGAAGAGGCCAGTAGGGCAGGTGCTTCTTGATAAATACCCTGTGGTAAGTTGGGAAAGGAAAATCCCTTCCCCGTTACATGACCAGAACCGAGGTGGAAGGTTGGAAGATGGGGAGTAGGAAGGAGGAAACAAGATACAAATTTTACATGAGACAATGAAATAATAGGAGTCAATTTACATCTCAAGATCAAAGAACTTTCCATAGCCTTAAAAAGTTACCCATATTTTAACAACATTGAAAAATTACAGATTTTGTTTCTGCTACATTCATAATTTCCTACATCAATATGGCCAACCAACTAGTGAACTGTCTCTCTGTAATTAGTAAGGATGACACACTGGAAATAGAAAGTCTATTCCCAGGGCCATTCTTAGGAACTTTTCCAGCATCTATCAACATAGCCTTTGGCAACCCAGAGTCACTTTCATGCCATACTGAGGCATCAGAGTAGGACTTTGTAATATATCAAACAAGGAAAAACAATTAAAAACATGGATTACAGGGTTAGGTACTAAGAAAGTCTATGACAAATTATAGTAGTTATTTTTAAATGAACAAATATAAGAATTAAAATATCTTTAATATTTTGAAATTAGAAATTATGCTATGTTTAAAGGAGAATCAATGAAGATTTTCCACACAAATATAAATAAAATGAGGGTGTTCATTTTTGCCATTACTATCTGATGTAGAAAGTAGTGTGAGTGCTGGCAGAATACTAATGTAGTTGATCCCTTTCAACCCCCTAGTGTATTTTGTTGTATCCTTGATGTGTATGAAAGCTGCTTGAAAAATCATCATGGCAGGAACATATGGAAAGGTTCAACAAAGAGCAGTTTGAGTATTTTATCTTCAGCCCTAGAAAATGGCACAATGAGATGCAGATAAATTCAGGATGAATGTTGTCTTCGCTCGAGATCCCTAATAAATAAAAAAAAATGTCAATCACCTTAGTCTAGATAAAGAGTCAAGAAGACCCTTGGTGGAGAGGAAGTGTGTCACAGCAACTGTCTGAACAGCCCTCAAGGGCCACCTACTTAGAATTCAGAGGCAAGTTGTGTCTCCCAGAAACTCTCAGTAGCATAGTCCATGTGGCAAGTGAAAAGAACAGACCAAAGAATGTGATGTGCTTGGACCACCTGGTATGTGGTCCAGCTAGTCTGACTAAGAGAATAATAGCATTTGCCTGAGGCTTGAGTGGTTTGAATCTAAAAGAGTTTAATCCTATACCAGGGAGGCTGAAAGCTGAAAGCTAAAAGAACATTGTCATGAAGTAGAAGCAGGATAGAAAAGGGGGAAGAGAACAAGTTTTCAATAAGCATCTACTGTATGCTGTGGCACCCTCAAGTTCTAATGGGAAAATCTGATGTGAGATTCCTTGCTCAAAACTCCACTACTAATAGGGAAATTTGACTTCTCAGTTCCATTTTTGAAGTGAAATTTTGAGTTCGCACACACCTGCCAGTTTCAAACCTGGCCTCTTAAATGAAAGCCAATCAAATTGTCTGTCAATCTTCCAGTCAGTTTTGGCATTCCTTATTCTCAGCAACACATGAAAAGTAGCATTGTGCTGTCACAATGCATTTGTCATGGCACAATCCACATTGAAATTCAAAATGCAAACTAATTAAAGAAAATTAATTCAGAAACGAACATTACAATGTCCCCACACACTTTCAGGAATGAATCTCTGTGTTCTCCCAGGACTCCCAATCTAACACTCAGTTTGTTGGAGTTAAGGTCAACTCAGACCTAGACTACCTTAATGTTTCTTCTATTTTGACATCCTGTGATCCCAATACTACATCTAACATGACAATATGATCTCATAATCAATTTCCAATGTAAGAATCTGAATTAAAATTTGCTGTCATGATCTGATAATCTTTCATCAAAGACCCAATTCTGACATGAAATCTAAAGGCAGAAATTGATTTCATGAAGGAAATTTTCAATTCTTACTACACTATTTTACAAAAATCTAGTATTTGAACATATGGACATAGAAAACTAGTTATTTCTAAGTTTCCATTCCTTTTTTTCTTTCCAGGCTTTCAATTCCTTTTGTCATTTTAAATGATTACATCATTAATCATTAGTCACTTTTTAAAACTATTTGCCTTCTAATTTAAATTCGCATATGAGATTCCTTGCTCATATAGAAATTCTGATAGAAAATTCTAAATAATCAAATCAATTTCTGGAATGAAATCTTAAATTACTACCTGTCTGAATGTTTGAAATTCTAATGTCTAAAATGTGTTGAAAACAAAGGATTGATTTCCAAGCTTTGGATACATTTTGGTATATGACCGTCTGAGCACAATTCTGAAGGCACTATGTGATGTCAAAATGCTTTTATCACATAAAAATCCAAATTTAAATTCATAAATGATGCAGGTATTCTATACCTTTTATTCTCATAGTATACTGTCATGGTTCATGTTTCACTGAACTATTTGAGTTGTACTTCACAATTCAGATGAAAGATTCCTTGCTCTTCAATCTACTTCAGTTGCCAAAACCAGAATGAGGAAATCTATTTCACAAATTTAAGTCTGAGTTCCTAAATGTGATTCTGCTTCTCATTTGAGTCTCGGAAATGAAAATCATTCAGAATGCTTGTTCCAAAATTTCTGATTTGGTTTTAGATTTCTTGTCTTTATTTTCAACAGGAATGAAGCTTTTGGGTGACATAATTCACTTCTGAAGTAAAAACCCGAATTGAAAATTCAAGATTTCTCCTGACATTATGTATTCTAAAACCTGATGCAAAAATGATAATCAAAATTTCTTCCATCTTTTTCACTTACGCAATCAAGTTTTTTTGTTAGCTAAACAGACTGAAATACTGGTTTTAGAAAGTAAAATTAACAAGAAATTTTCATCTACAACTTTCCTTTCTATTTTGCCACAATAAGGTTTAATTCAAGATATATGACATGATAATACTGTACTATATTATATTATATTTTAATGCATCCTTACTCAATGAAAGTTTGCCATGCTGACAATTTCTTCATAGTCCCTATTGAGAAAGGAACTCTGATTCTGAAAATCTGTTTCTGTAGGGAAATTGTCAGGTCCTACTAGCATTTTATTGACAAATAGCATATTTGAACTGATGTTCAAAGAAAAGTAATGATTTCCCAATTTTTTCCCTTCTTCATTCAGAGTTTTGAATGTCTCTTATCACACAACTTTAGGATGTCACAAAGTATTTTCATTGGCCTCTTTGAGTTCTGATTTAAAATTCAGATGTGAGATAACTTGCTCAGAACTCCACTTCTAACAGGGATATCTGAATCCTCAGATTCATTTCTGAAATGAAATATTCCGTACCCAGCAGCCTGCCACTTTTAAAACTGCTCTCTAAAATGCAGGTCAGTTAGGCTTTCTATCTTTGAAAAACTCATGAAAGGAAAATAATAATTTCTTCGGTCCATATTATGTAGAATCCCACTTCCTGGACACTTTCAGTCTTCCCCAGGCAAGTGTTGGTGTGTGGGGAGACAAGGATTATAAAGGAGGAAAGTATGCCAGCAATATCTCCAAGTGCTCAAAGTGCTTCCGTTAATCCACAAAACAACACTGGCTGGGGTGGGCAGGTGTCATAGCTGATAGAGCATCGGCCCTGGAGTCAGGAGTACCTGAGTTCAAATCCAGCATCAGACACTCAAAATTACGTAGCTGTGTAGCCTTGGGAAAACAAACCTGAAAAAAAAAACTGCAACAGTGACTAAATACCTTTCCAGTCTCTACTCACCTCCCACTGTGCTGGTAAATAGGAAAACAAAATTCTGATGTTCGAAGACAACAGGAGACGGTGATAATAATTTACAAAGATTTACAATGATACAAATGAAATCCTGTATTTTCAATAGTCACATAATACGAAATTCTGTTTATTGAAGTTCTGGGCAAACCAGTACTTTTGAAATTTCAATTTTATTATTATTTTAACAAAATGGGTTCAAAATTCAAGATGTAACATGACAATATGATATCTAAACGAAATAAACTTACATATATCTGTATTCTAAATTTCAGTCCCTTTATGATATGGTTTTCTTAAAATAAAAGAATTCTCAAATGAAATTTCATGATAAAAACTGAATCCTGAATGGAAATTTTGAACTGGAGTACCTTGCATTGGGGAATTAATGTATCTGAAGATCAGGTCCAAAAAAATTAGTGATTACTTTATTTCTCTTCCTTTGATTCTTTTCAAGTATGCTATACCTTATTTTTCTCATAGAATTATGCTGTCATGGCACATGTTTCACTGAACTATTTGAGTTTTTATTCACAATTCCTTGTTCTTCAATCCATTTCAGTTGGCAAAACCTGAATGATGAAATCTGTTTCAGAAGAGTAAGTTTGAGTTCCTACCAGTCATTCTGCTTCTCATTCTAGTCTCAGAAATGAAAAATGTGCAAAAGGGTGGTTCGAAAATTTCTGATTTGGTTTATGATTTGGCTTCTTTAATTTCACCTGAAAAGGAGCTTTAGGGTAACATAATGCATTTTCGATGTCAAAACCCGAATTGAAATTCAAAATTTTACCTGACATTATCTGTTCTAAATATCTTTTTATTAATCAGTACCCAACAGTTTTGATGACTACTTCTTTATAGTATAGTTTTAAATTTGTTACAGGTATATTACTTTCCTTATCATTGTATTTCATTGATAACTTTGCTATCCATGTTGCTCCAGATGTATGTTGTAACTGTTTTTCCTAGTGTGGTAAAATAATTTTTTGGTTGTTTCATTAGTGTGGCACTCAATAAATAATTTTATTAGAGTGAAATTTACATTTTTATTTCATTAGCTTACCCTAGTCTTGAGCAATCGACTTTTTCCAGTTATTTAGATCTGATTTTATTTATGGGAAAAATATTTTCCAATTATATTTTTGTAGTTTCTTGGGAGCTGGATTGCCAAGTATTTTATGTTGTCTGCCATTACTTTAAATGGAATTTCTCTTTCTGTCTCTTACCCCCAAACATTATTGTTCATATATAGAAATGTTGGTGATTTAATTGGGTTTATTTTATATTCTGCTACTTTGCTGAAGTTATTAATTGTTTCAAATAGTCTTTTAAATTATTTTCTCTGGTTCTCTAAATATACCATCATATCATCTATCAAAAAATGAATGTTTTGTTTCCTCATTGTCAAAGTCTAATTCCTTCAATTTCTTTTTCTTATCTTATTTCTAAAACTTAATTTTCTAAAAATCATAAAGAATAGTAATGTAAATTATAATGTGTATCCCTGATTCACTCCTGAGCTTATTGTAAATACTCCTAAATTCTGTACATTAATACATTATTTGTTTATGGTTTTAGATAGATACTGCTTAGTATCAAATTTTCCTGATGAAAAGACCAGAGCTAAACAGTAAATTTGATCTTCAAACAAGGGACTCAGTATATACATGAAAAGGTAAACAGGGGAAAAGACAAAAAATTATTATCCAGTAGGATTAACCTGGTTACATCCCCACCTAGTGGAAGATTCTCATAACTCCTGAGAATTGTAATTCTATTAATGTTGATATAGTTAGGCTGAAATTATGTACATTCATGTAATGACCATGAATTTGATAGAATGATTTTATAACAATATTTCATTAGGAAGGGTGGGGACTGTAAAGAGATGTCAGAAATGGGCAGATTAAATGGGGTTAATTGAATCACATAAAGAGATTCAAAGGACCTATTGCAATAGAGGGAAAGAAGGGCAGAATCTTATTCTCATCAGATTTGACTCAAAGAGGAATTAACACACACACTCAGTTGAGTTTCGAAATTTATCAAACCTTTCAAGGATTAAAACTGGAAGAGGTGAGTGAGAGAAGGAAGAAGGGGGGAAGGGAAAGGGCAAAGAAAAGGGAGGGTGGTGGATGGAAGGGAAAACACATTGAGGGAGGTGTTGATCAGTAACAAAACACTGGGGAGACAGAATAAGCTGAAAGAAGGGGAATTGCAACATGAGGGGAGATAACATAGAGTGCAATAAATAGATCCTAATTATAACTGTAAATATGAATGGGATGAACTCTTCTATAAAATAGAAGAGGACACCAAACATAACTAAAAACCAGAACTCTACAATATGCTACTTACAAGAAAAACATTTGAAGCAGAGAGGTACACACTGAGTAAAAGAATAATAGATTAAAGGCATAAAAGTATTTCATTTAAGCTACAGTGAAAAAAGCAGGGTTAGCAATCCTTACCTCAGACAAAATAGTTGTAAAAATAGATCTCATTAAAAGAGATAAGGAAGGAAATTAGATCCTCTTAAAAGGTATCATAGACAATGAAGCAATTTCAATACTAAATAATTATGCAACAAGTTCTCTATCAGCCAGATTCTTAGAAGAACAGCTGAATGAGCTACAGTAAGACATAGACAGAAAAAACTCTAGTGGTGGGAGATCTCAACCTCCCTCTATCAGAATTAGATAAATCTAACCATTAAATAAACAAGAAGGAAGTGGATGAGGTGAAAAGAATGTTAGAAAACTTATATATGATAGACCTCTAGAGAACATTGGATGGCGATAGAAAGGAATATACTGTTCTTCTGTGGTACATGACAACTACACAGAAATTGACCATGTATTAGGGGCTAAAAACCCCATAATCAAATGCAAAAAGGTAAAAATATTGACTACATTCTTGTCATACCAGGATAATAAAATAATAAAATAATAAGGTAATAAAAATCAGGTACAATAAAGGGCCATGGGGAGATAGACCTAAAATTAATTAAAAACTAACTACCTAATTTTAAAGAATGAATCATACAACAAATCATGGGAAAAGTTGATGATTAAATCCAAGGCAATAACAATAATGAGACAATATACCAAAAGTTATTTGGGATATATCATATCTCCAAATATTTGCAAAAATAGAATAGAGGAAGAGGTCAATGAACTGAGCATGCAACTAAAAGAATCAGACAAAGAATGCATTAAAAATTCTCAGTTAACTACCAAGATAGAAATTCATAATATTAAAGGTGAAATTAATAAATTCAAAAGCAAGAAAATTTTTGAAATCATAAATAAAACAAAGAGTTTGGTTAATTTAATTTTTAAATGATAGAAGAAAACCAAATCACTAGTATCAAAAATGAAAGAGATGAACTCCCTATCAGTAAGAAGGAAGTTAAAGTAATACTACACAACTGTTTTGCTCAATTGCATGGCAATAAAGTTGATCATCTAAGTGAAATGAATGAATATTTTAAAAAATATAAATTGCCCAGGTAAAAAGAAGAGGAGATTAAATACTTAAATACCCCTATTAAAGTAAAAATAAGTTCACTAATCTATCAATGTACTCCCTAAGAAAAAATCTTCTGGGTCAGATGAATTCACAAGTGAATTCCAGCTCAACTATGGTGTTCAGTGAATAAAGCACTGACCTTGGAGTCAGGGAGACTGGAGTTCATATCCAGCCTCAAACACTTAATGGTTACCTAGCTTGGATAAGTCACTTGTCCCCATTGTCTTAAATGAATAAAATTAAAAAAAAAATGTGAATTTCACCAAACATTCAAGGAACAATTGATTCCAATTCTATATATCCTATTTGAAAAAATAGGTGAAGAAGGATCTCTGTCAAATTCCTTCATGACGTCAATATGGTCCTGATACCTAAACCAGGAAGTCAAAAACAGAAAGAAGCTTATAGAGCAATCGCCCTAATACATACAGATGAAAAAAATTTTAATAGCATATTCACAAAGTGGTTACAGCAAGTTATCACTAAGGTAATACACTATGATCAAGCAGAATTTATATCTGGAATGCAGGATTGGTTCAATTTTAGGAACACTATCAGAATATTTGTCCATATCAATAACAAAAAGAACAAATATATGTTTATCTCAATAGATGCTGAAAAAGCTTTTGACAAAATATAGTACCAATTCCTACTAAAAACACTAGACACCATAGGAATAAATGTAATGCTCCTTAACCTGATAAGCAGTAGTTATCTGAAACCACCAAGTCCTATTTGCAATAGGGATAACCTAGAATCATTCCTAATAAGATCAAGTGTGAAACAAGGATGCCCATTATCCCCATTATTATTCAATATTGTATTTGAAATGTTAGCTTTAGCAGTAGGAGAAGAAAAAGAAATTAAAGGAATAAGAATCAATAATGAAAAAGCAACTCCCACACTTTGCAAATGACATGATGGTATAGCTAGTGTATCCTAAACAATCATATAAAAAACTACTGGAAACAATTAGAAACTTTAACAAAGTCACAGGATATAAAATAAACTCTCATAAATCTTCAGCACTTCTCTGTATTACTAACAAACTACAGTGGCAAGAGACAGAAAGAGATAACCCATTGAAAATAACATCAGGCAACATAAAATACTTGGAAGTCTACCTGTCAAGGTAGACACAGAGACTTTATGAAAACAACTATAAAATCCTTTTAATACAAATAAAATCAGATCTAAATAACTGGGCAAAAGTCAATTGCTCATGAATAGACCAAGTTAATATAAGTGATAATTCTCCCTAAATTAAATTATTTATTTAGTGCCATACCAATGAAACTTCCAAAAAATTACTTTATTGAGCTAGGAAAAATTAGTAAGTAAATTCATATGGAGGAAATAAAGGTCAGGAATATCAAGGGAATTAGTGGAAAAAAATGCAAAGGAAGGCAATCTAGCCATACCACATCTAAAATTCTATTATATGGCATCAGTCATCATAACTGTTTGGTACTGATTAAAAAACAAAGTGTTGGCTACTGGGTCTACACCCTGAAGAGATGATGAAAAAGGGTAGAAACATTACTTGTAAAAAAATTCATAGCAGCTCTGTTTGTGGTGGCAAAGAATTGGAAATTGAGTGAATGTCCATCAATTGAGGAATGGCTGAACAAACTGTGGTAAATGTACATTATGGAACACTATTGTTCTATTAGATACCAGGAGGGATAGGAATTCAGAGAAGCCTGAAGGGATTTGTGCTAATTGATGCAGAGTGAGATAAGCAGAAACAGAAAAACATTGTATACATAACAGCAACATGGCATTCATAATCAAAATTAACAGACTTATTCATTCCATCAGTGCCATAATCAGGGACAAATTTGGGGTGTGTATCAAGAGAAAGAATAGTGGAGTTTGAACAAAGTTTGAACCAAGACCAAAGATTATTACCTCTAATTTATGAAAAAGAACCATAATCTTATTATGTAATTGTGCTTTCTTATATTTTATTTTTTTTCATTAATGATGTGATTTCTCTCTCAACACATTCAAGTTAGATCAATGTCTAGCATGGAAACAATGTAAAGACTACCAGACTGCCTTCTGTGGGAAGACGGGGGAGGAAAAGCGAGACTAGGGGTAAAATTGTAAAATTCAAAAAAATGAATAAATTTAAAATAAAAAAAAGAAATAGAGTGGTGGATCAGAGGAATAGATTAGGTACAAAAGAAATAGCAGTAAGTGCTATTGTAATCTGATAAATTGAAAGATTCCAGTTTCTAGGATAAAAACTTACTCTTTCATAAAAACTCCTTGGAAAACTGGAAGATAGTATGGCAGTAACTAGGTATAGACCAACCTTTTACCTTATACCAAGAGAAGTTCAAAATGAGTGCAGGGTTCAAATATAAAAGATAATGGAACATTAGTCAATGGGGGGAACAAGGAATAGTTTACTTGTCAGATCTATAGAAAGGGGAGCAATTTGTGACCAATGAAGAGATAGCGAACATTATGAAAAATAAACTGTATAATCTTGATTCCATAAAATTAAAAAAAAGGTTTTACACAAACAAAATCACCTGAACTAAGATTAAATTGAATGTAATAATTTTGGGAGCAATTTTTACAACCAGTGTTTCTAACAATGGACACATTACTAAAGTATATAGAGAACTGAGCCAAATTTATAAAAAAAAAAAGCAAGTCATTCCCCAGGTTATGTATAGTCTATAAGAGAAATTGCTCTAAATCATTATTGATTAGAGAGTTACAGATTAAAATATCTCTGAGACACCACTTAACATCTCTCATATTGACCAATATGTCTAGAGAGGAAGATGATCAATGTTGGAGGGGAGGTGGGAAAACTGGGACACTAATATATTGACGGTGGAGCTGTGAACTGATCTAACTTTTCTGGAGAACAACGTAGAATTATGCCCCAATGACAATAAAATTCGCATGCCTTTTGATGCATCAATACCATGACTGAGACTATATCTGGAAGAGATCAATTGAAAAAGGGTAAAATCCCCACATGTACAAAATTATTCATAACAGCTCTGTTTGTAGTGACAAAGAATTGGAAATTGAGGGGATGCCCACCAAATGAAGAATGACCAAATAAATTGTGGGATACATATGTGAGGAAATACTCCTGTTCTATAAGAAATCGGGAGGGATTGGATTTCAGAAAAGTCTGAAAAAATGTCATGAACTGATATTGAGTAAAATGAACAGAACCAGAAGAATATTATATATATATATATATATATAATCAACAACATAGGTTGGTAATCAACCATGATGACATGTTCATTTGAGCAGAAACTTATTCAAAGACAATTTTAAGAGCTGTGATGGAAAATACCACTCATATGCAGAAAATTAACTGTGGAATTTACATGAAGACCAAAGCTTATTATTTTTTTAAAAATTGTCTTATGTATTATGTCATTTTTTTCCTCTCTAAATTTTTCCATTTAGTTTTCATCCTTCTCTCACAACATGTTCAGTATCAGTCTATGTTTAGCATGGTTATGAATATAGTGCTTATGTCTTATTGCTTTCTGTCAGAGGGAAGTAAAAGGGAGGGGAGAAAGAAAAAAATTGTATAACTCAAAACCTTGCAAAAAATGATTGGTAAAAATTACCATTGCATATAGTTGAATAAACAAATGAATAATTTAAAAAATTTTTAAAAATGTATTACTGCTATGATTGAAATAAAATATATTGATGTGAATGAATAAATTCATTCTAAAAATGACGCTGATTTCTTGATTTTTAAATTATCTGCTTTTCCCCATACTTTAGTCCATTGAGCAAAGAACTAAGCAAATTCATTGGAATTGACAATGTTTTCTGTTCTGGAGCTAATGATTTACCATCACCCAGCATCCCCAATTTTGCCATTCTCTGCCTTCAAGGCGACTCACATTCCACATTCTGTGAACTAAAGACTAGGATAGTATGAATATCCCTTGTTCTCAGTACTCTCCTATTTCTGCCATTTTCTACTCTGTGGATACTCCCAGTCCTGACCTTCTCTGTCCCCAGGTCCCACTGACTCTAGAAATTCATTTTCTTAGGTTCTGGACATCTCTCATTTGTTATCTTCTAAGGTCCCTCCCTATGCTCTTAGGACAAGTTCTGGTGACCTGTTATGATTTAGACATTTTATACAACTTAAGAATTCCTGTTCTTGTTGACCTTGCAGTTCTGATTTTCTGAATTTTTTGTGCCTTTTCAAGTTCTGATATTCAGTAACAGCAGCAAGCAACAGCCCTTAAGCCCCCTTCCCACCTCCAAACTTTTACTGTAAAGAAATTTTCAAAGCACAGGACACTCAATGTTCTCAGAAACCTCATATTTCTGACGTTTTGTGTTCTAAGGCCTAATTCTGCTCCCACCAGTCAGGTGAGTTTTCCCCTTTTTTGTAATAATATTCATTACTAAACAAATACAAAGTTTTCAGAGTAGATATGACAATCCTTTAAAATTAGTGTATATATATATATATATATATATATATATTTATTTATTTATTTATATATCACCTCTTTCCCCCCAAAACTTATTATGATCACTAAGATTATGATTCATATTAAGAGCAGTTTTTATCAAAGGAAAATATTCATGGATTTATGTCTTTTAGGCTTTATTGGTAACCTAAAATAAACAAAAATTTTCAGCAAAATTTTTAGTTGTGTGTTTTCGGTAATGCGATTTCTTTTTTTCAAGTATCAGCAGTGCGTTAAGTTATGTTAAATTCAAATAAATTATTTATCTTTTAACAAAAATTTAATTTTTCATTACTTTAAAAAATAATTCAGATTGGTCAATGTTTTGCCCCATGTTTTTTTGCAAGGGAAACAGGGTTATGTGGCTTGCCCAAGGCCACACAGCTAGGTAATTATTAAGTGTCTGAGGCCAAATTTGAACCCAGCTACTCCTGACTCCAGGGCTGGTGCTTTAACCACTATGCAACCTAGCCACCCCTCATGAAGGATATATTTTAAAATAAATTGTAACACAAAGTCTCCTGCCAGAACTGAGGTATCCTGCTAAACTCTTACAACTATTTCCTTACAATGGCTTTTGGTACTTCCTTTGGAAGTGTGGTGGAAGATTTGAGAATTTATTTTAAGCTCACTAAATATGTTCTAAAAATCTAATTGCTATATATTATTGACCTCATATGAAAAATCTACCATTGTATTTCTTAAATTCCCTGAATCTGATCAATATTTTGGATACTAGTAATATGTATATATGTATGAATGTGTATTTATATATTATATATATATATATGTATGTCTGTGTATATATATGTATATATATATTTATATATGTTTGTGTATCTATGTATATGGGTATGTATAAAATTTCCGTGCCATTTATGAGATTTTCCAATCTAAGGATCCTACCAGAACAGATAATTTATGATGGTTAATCCATCCCCGTTATTAAACATAGGTCATCACTAACAGTGCTGACCTTTGGCTTCTGAGAGCTCTTTAATATTTCCTTTCTTTCATTTGGATCTGATTCTTCTCTCGTGTTCAATATTCATGTTCAATATTGATCTATGCTTAGCATGGTTATAAATACAGAGTTTTCATCAGATTGCCTTCTTTTGGGGGAGGGGAAAGGGAAGGAAGGGAGGGAGAAAATTGTAAAACTCAAAACGTTGCCAAAAAAAAAAGATTGGTAACAGTTAGCATTCCATGTAGTTGGAAATAAAATATTTAAATTAAAAAAAAATAAGGAATAAAGAGGATTAGATCTTATCACTGATCCTTCCTCAAGAGGCAGAAATTTTTTTTATCAATGAGACCTGGGCAAGAAGAGTAAATCTGTTTGACTGGGTTCTTGGGAACCTTACAGAGATTTCCTTTGTCACCTCTCTGTCTGTTATCAGTGAGCATTTGGGGATTTGCAGTGAATTCCTGTAGATCCCCTTCCATCACTTTAGTCTTTGAACCTTGGCTAGATTCTGGACCTGGTCATCCTCTTCTTTCATCTGTCCTCTGCTTCTCTGGGGACCTTCACTTTTACCACTTGACTTGACCTTTTTTCCTGGTGCCTGTAACTCAAATAGATCTTTCTCAGTAATTTGCCTCTCTATTACCTTCTACACTGTCTTTGTTTGTCTACAAATGTTGATGTCTCTGTGTCATAACATTCTGTTTGCCTCTTTCTGCCATCCAACTCTTTCTTCTTTCTGGTATCGCTCTGTGTACCCCTAAACTTACTCTTTTTCTCTTCGATCTCTTTGCCTCATTTGTCAATGCTTTTCTCTTCAAGGTTCCCTTTTCTATTTTCCTCTCTGGTGTTATTCTAGGTGTCTCTTTTTTAACACCTGGTTCTCCATGTCTTTTTCCTTAGGTTGTGCCTGGATCTTTGCATTTGGATTCTCTGTGTCTTGACACTTCAAGGATGCTGTTGTTTTGGGGCTCCCAGGCTGTAGATCTGAGGTTCTCCAAGGTGGTCACAGACAATCTTCATGGACTGCAATTTAAAAATGGATGGGATTCCTCTGATTGCTTTGGTAAAGATTTCTCTTGGATCAGCTGGACCAAACAGAGAAAGTAAAGGGAGAGAAAGAGACTGAGAGATGTTATAGAAGCAAAATATAAATAAGTTTTATAGACTGTTCAGTAAAACAAGAGACAAAGGAAGACAGAGAGGGGAGAAATAAATGGCTGCAGATCAAGGTGGGGCCAAGATACATGCTGACTAGAGATTATGAGTGTAGACTTAACCCTAGGGTGAACAGGAGATCCTCCCTCTTACAGATACTTGTCCAAGGAAAGAGAACTTTAATATCTCTACTTTTGATCTAAACTTCTTCCTCAAAAGTCACATCACCGCGCTACCCCCACACTGCATCAGTTCTTTCAAGTCTTTTTCCCTTTGGGGAAATAGTAACAGAGCTCTTATTATCTTTAGGGACCCAGGTATCTGATTCCAGATTCTCATCTCCATGGGTCTGATTAAGTCCTACAAAACACTGAGTATCTTATAAATCCAGATTCTGAAGTATCTGAAAAGGAATTGGACAAGTTATTTGGCTTACTACTGACCATTCAATTTACCCTTCTTGTTTTCTATAGAAGGTTGGTCATTGAGTCCCTGTTAAGGGGCTGCCATTATCATTTTCATCTGTATGGTTGAAGACTTTTGTTTGTCCTTCATTATATTATTTTAATATTTTATTTGTTTTCTAACTACATGCAATGATAGTTTTTACCTATTCTTTTTTGCAAGGTTTTGAGGTTTTCATTTTTCTCCCTCTCTCCTTTCCTTCCTACCTTCCCCTGACAGAAAGCAATCTAATATAGGCTCTACATTTAAAACCATGCCAAACATAGATCCATATTGATTGTTTTAAGAGAAAAGAATCAGGTCCATTCTTGGTCCTCCCCCCCCATGACACCTACTAATGCTTGAGAAATAGGATGGCTAAGAAGACTGTTGTTAGGTCGGGAATGAATTAAAAAGTTAAGTCCCTCCTGTGTTTTCTTTTTAGGTTTTTTTTAGGTTTTTTTTGCAAGGCAAATGGGGTTAAGTGGCTTGCCCAAGGCCACACGACTAGGTAATTATTAAGTGTCTGAGACCGGATTTGAACCCAGGTACTCCCGACTCCAGGAGCAGTGCTCTATCCACTGCACCACCTAGCCGCCCTGCTCCTGTGGTTTTAAAGGAAAATGAGGCCTAGGAATCTTAAAGGATTGGTGGGAGTTCACCAAGTGGCTTTGAGGTATTGAGCTAACAGGTTCTTCAGAAGTATTAAAAACCACAGCCTCTCCCCACCCCACTGTGACTGCAAAGGATACTGAGTCCTAAGGAACTAAAGAGACCTGTAAGAAATCTCTAAGAGGAAAGAGGACTGGAGCTGACAATGTCTTCAGTGGTTTTATAGATGAAGATTCTCCACTTTCAGTGACTGTGGGATAAAGTGAACCGAAGGGGGAGGGACCCATTGTGTCATCACATACAAGCTCTGAGTTACCTAGTTGACAATAATTTCAGAAGCCCCCAGAGCTTAAGACACATGCCACTGAGATTGCTGAAACTGAGAACTAGGGAAATGATGGGACTTGGATGAGATGATCATTTTCTCTTAGGGATACAGCAAAAAAGACTTTCAGAGGTTTCAAAGTTCAAGATAAGTTCACATTCCTCCCCTCCCCACACTAAGTTTAAGGGAAACTTAGACCCAGAACATTATTGGGACCAAGTACTGATAAAGACTTGAAAAGATATAAACTAGGGGTGGCTAGGTGGCAAAGTGGATAGAGCACTGCTCCTGGAGTGGGGAGTACCTGAGTTCAAATCCAGCCTAAGACACTTAATAATTACCTAGTTGTGTGGCCTTGGGAAAGCCACTTAACCCCATTGCCTTGCAAAAAAAAAACACCTAAAAAAAGGTATAAACTACAAGGTGCTATACTTTAAGAAAGCTTAGTACAAAAACTTAGTAAGTAAAAAAAATCTGTTGAATGTTTTTAAAATGGTTAGTCTTTATTATATAGGTTTTGGCAAATGGAAAGTTTTTGCTTTACAAGCAATCCTTTATTATGGTCACCTAGGTATATGGACAATTTGACTTTTTTCTTTCCTCTATTTTTATTTAAGTTTGAATTACATTTTTTTTAGTTTTTGCAATGCAATGGGGTTAAATGGCTTGCCCAAGGCCACACAAAAGGGGAAAAAAGCATAAGAAAGAAAAAATAAAAAGTGAATATAGTATACTTTGGTCTACATTCAGACACCATAGTTCTTTTCTTCTTATAAAAATATATTTAATATAGATACTTTATTTTACCAAGTTTTAACATACAATTTTAAAACTTTGAATTCTAAATTCTCTCCTTTCATCTCGCCCCTTGCCTCACAACCCCTTTGAGAAAGTATTATCATGGAAATCAGTTGCCTAATAGACATGTTGTGAAAAAAGCCACAGACCTCCTAAATACCTTAAAGAAACCTCAATAAAAATAAAGTAAAACTGAAAGTATACTTTAATCTATATTTATACACCATCAGTTCTTTCTCTGGGGATAGCATTTTTCTCATAATTCCTTCAGAGTTGTCTTGAATCAGTGTACTGCTGTTCACAATTGATCATTCTACAAAATTGCTGCTTTCTACGCAGTACATTTCCCTTTGCACCAGCTCCTGCAAATCTTTCCAAGTTTTTCTGAGAACTTCCTGGTAGATGGTACAGGTTTCATAGACATATCACAATGAGGTCAGCCCAACAGCTCTGCAGACCTCTGGTTTACCTAGTACCACTTCCCTCCCATACTTCCCTTCAGAGCCTCCCAATCACTGCTCTAGCTCTGGCCATATGTGCCTCAGTTTCATCATCTCTATGTACTTCCCTGGACAGTATCCTGCCAGGTTAAGTGAACTTATCTGCAGCAATCAGAATTTCTCCATTTACTTTGACCAGTGTATTCACATATGGCTGGTGTAGTGCTGCTTGGTCAACTTAATGGGCCCTGGAAACTAATTGTTTACATTTGTTTATTCTGCTGGAGGAGTCTACATTTGCTTGGTGCAGACACCTAATTTACTCACCAATTGGTTTGAGGCCCTTCAGTTACCTTCAACTTGGTTCAATCCAGTTGTTGAACCATAGTATATAATCCTTGTGATATATTCCTATAATTCCATTACTAATATTTTTTCAAAATATTTGTATCAATATTGATGACATTGCTGCTTAATCTTCTTTCTCTGTTTTGGATCTTGATTTAGGTATCAGCACCAGATTTGTGTCATAAAAGGAGCTGACAAGGAAGACATCTTTACCTACTTTTTCTTCATAATTCATTTTATATTAGAATTAATTATTCTTTAAATGTTTGTTAGAATTCACTTGTATATCCATTTGGCCTTGGGAAATTATTTCACTTATATACCCAATTTATTGAATTGTACTTTTTCCATTTGATTGCTGTAAGAGTTTCGCAAAATAAATTTTTCTCTTAGTTATACTTTGCTTGCATGCCATAAATTTTGTTATTTTGTTCATTTTTTCATTCTCTTTAATGAAATTAATGTTTCTAAGGTTTGTTCTTTGACATGTTTATTCTAATTTCTCTGTTCTGAGTTTATTCTGAGAGAGGAGATTTGAGGCTCCCACTAATATACATTTGCTATTTCTTTTTTTATTGCTTGTTTCATTTTTTTAATTTATTTTTATTAAAGATATTATCTGAGTTTTACAATTTTCCCCACACTTGCTTCCCCCCCCACAGAAAGGACTCTTTCAGTCTTTACTTTGTTTCCATGTTGTACATTGATGCAAATTAGGTGTGATGAGAGAGAAATCATATCCTTAAAGAGAAGTCTAAGAGGTAACAAGATCAGACAATAAGATATCTGTTTTTTTTTCTGAATTAAAGGGAATAGTCCTTGCACTTTGTTCAAACTCCACAGCTCCTTATCTGGATACAGATGGTACTCTCCTTTGCAGACAGCCCAAAATTGTTCCCGATTGTTCCACTGATGGAATGAGTAAGTCCTTTAAGGTTGAACATCACTCCCATGTTGATGTTAGGGTGTACAGTGTTTTTCTAGTTCTGCTCATCTCACTCAGCATCGGTTCATGCAAATCCCTCCAGGTTTCCCTGAAATTCCATCCCTCCTGGTTTCTAATAGAACAATAGTGTTCCATGACATACATATACCACAGTTTGCTAAGCCATTCCCCAATTGAAGGACATTTACTGGATTTCCAATTCTTTGCCACCACAAACAGGGCTGCTATAAATATTTTTGTACAAGTAATGTTTTTACCCTTTTGCCTCATCTCTTCAGGGTATAGACCCAGGAGTGGTATCACTGGGTCAAAGGGTATGCACATTTTTGTTGCCCTTTGGGCATAGTTCCAAATAGCTCTCCAGAAGAGTTGCATGAGTTCACAGCTCCACCAACAGTGTAATAGTGTCCCAGATTACCCACAACCCTTCCAACAATGATCATTATCCTTCCTGGTCATACTGGCCAGTCTGAGGGGTGTGAGGTGGTACCACAGAAAAGCTTTAATATGCATTTCTCTAATAATTAATGATTTAGAGCATTTGTCCAAATGGCTATGGATTTTTTTGATCTCTTCATCTGTAAATTGCTTTTGCATATCCTTTGACCATTTGTCAATTGGGGAATATTGGGGAATGGCGTTTTGTTTTTTAAAAAAAATGACTCAGTTCTCGGTATATTTTAGAAATGAGTCCTTTGTCAGAATCATTAGTTGTAAAGATTGTTTCCCAATTTACCACATTTCTTTTGATCTTGGTTACATTGGCTTTATCTGTGCAAAAGATTTTAATTTAATGTAATCGAAATCATTTAATTGGTTTTTGGTGATGTTCTCCAACTCTTCCTTAGTCATAAACTGTTCCCCTTTCCATAGATCTGACAGGTAGACTAGTTCGTTGTCTTCTAATTTGCTTATAGTATTGTTTTTTGTTCTGTGTCCTGTACGCATTTGGATCTTATCTTGGTAAAGGGTGTGAGGTGTTGGTCTAATCTAAGTTTCTTTCATACTAACTTCCAAATATGCCAGCAATTTGTATCAAAGAGGGAGTTTTTATCCCAATGGCCGGACTCCTTGGGTTTATCAAACAGCAAATTACTATACTCATCTCCTGCTTTTCCAGCTTGTCTATTCCACTGGTCCACCACTCTATTTCTTAGCCAATACCAAACAGTTTTTATGACTGATGATTTATAATATAATTTTAGATCTGGTAGGGCTAAGCCACTTTCTTTTGCACTTTTTTTATTAAGCTCCTGGCAATTCTTGACTTTTTATTTCTCCATATGAATTTACTTACAATTTTTTCTAACCCGTTGAAGTAACTTTTAGAATTTTAATTGGTAGGGCACTAAACAGATAGTTTACTATTGGTAGAATTCTCATTTTTATTATACTAGCTCTACCTATCCATGAGCAGTTGATATTTGAACAGTTATTTAAATCTAATTTAATTTGTGTGAGAAGTGTTTTATAATTGTTTTCAAAAAGATTCTGTGTCTGTCTTGGCAAATAGATTCCCAAATATTTTATATTGTCTGAGGTTACTCTGACTGGGATTTCTCTTTCTAGCTCTTCCTGCTGTTTCTTGCTAGACATATATAGAAAAGTTGAGGATTTATGAGGGTTATTATGAGGGTTATTTATGAGGGTTATTTTATAACCTGCAACTTTGCTAAAATTGCTAATTGTTTCCAGTAGTTTTTTAGATGATTTCTTGGGATTCTCTAGGTAGACCTTCATGTCATTTGCAAAGAGTGAGAGTTTTGTCTCTTCCTTCCCAATTCTAATTCCTTTAATTTCTTTTTCTTCTCTAATTGCTGATGTTAACATATCTAATACAATATTGAATAGTAGTGGTGATAATGGGCACCCTTGTTTCACCCTCGATCTTATTGGCAATGCCTCTAGCCTCTCCCCATTGAATATAATGCTTGTTGATGGTTTCAGATAGATACTGCTCATTATTCCTAAGCAACAGTCCAGTTATTCCTATACTCCCGACTGTTTTTAATAGGAATGGATGCTGTATTTTGTCAAAAGTTTTTCAGCATCTATTGATTTGATCATATGATTTCTGATAGGTTTGTTGTTGATATAATTGAGTATACTAACAGTTTTCCTAATATTGAACCAACCCTGCATTCCTGGAATAAATCCTACTTCATCATAATGTATTATCCTAGGGATGACTTGTTGTAATTGTTTTGCTAAGATTTTATTTAGGATTTTTGCATCTATATTCATCAGGGGAATAGGTCTATAATTTTCTTTCTCTGTTTTAACTCTTCCTGGTTTAAGTAACAGTAACATTGGTTTCAGAGAAAGAGTTAGGCAGAGTTCCATCTTTCCCTATTTTTCCAAAGAGTTTATACAGCATTGGAACCAATTGTTCCTGAAATGTTTGGTAGAATTCACTTGTGAATCCAACAAGCCCTGAAGATTGTGTTTTAGGGAGTTCAGTAATGGCTTGTTGAATTTCTTTTTTTGAGATAGGGTTGTATAGGTATTTAATCTCTTCTTCATTTAACCTGGGCAACGTATATTTTTGTAAATATTCATCCATTTCACTTAGATTATCAAATTTATTGGCAGAGTTGCACAAAATAATTTCAAATTATTACTTTAATTTCCTCCTCATTGGTGGTGAGTTCACATTTTTTATTTATGATACCAGCAATTTGGTTTTCTTCCTTTTGTTAATCAAATTGACCAGAGTTTTATCAATTTTATTGGTTTTTTCATAATACCAACTTATGGTTTTATTTCTTAATTCAATAGTATTTTGCTTTCAATTTTTTTTAATTTCTCCTTTAATTTTTAGAATTCCTAATTTGGTATTTAACTGGGGATTTTTGATTTGTTCTTTCTCTAATTTTTTAAAGTTGCATGTTTAGTTCATTGATTTCCTCTTTCTCCAATTTATTCATATAAGCATTTAGAGCTATAATATATGCCCTGAGAGTCACTTTGAATGAATCCCATAGGTTTTGGTATGTTTTTTTCATAATTATCATTACCTAGGATAAAATGGTTCTTTCTATAATTTTTTTGATCCACTCATTTTTTAAAATGAAGTTATTCAGTTTCCAATTTGGTCTGGGTATATTTCTCCTTGGCCCAGTATTGCATATGACTTTTATTGCATTGTGATCTGAGAAAGATGTATTCACTATTTCTGCCTTTCTGCAGTTGATCATTAGGTTTTTATGTCATAGTACATGGTCAATTATTGTATAAGTTCCATGTACTGCAGAGAAAAGGGTATATTCCTTTCTCTCCCCATTTGGTTTCCTCCATAAGTCTACTATATCTACGTTTTCTAACAATCTATTTACCTCCCTAATTTCTTTCTTGTTTGTTTTATGATTTGATTTATCTAGATCTGATAGCGGGAGGTTGAGATCTCCCACTAGTAGTGTTTTGCTGTCTACGTCTTCCTGTAGTTCTTTCAGCTTCTCCTCTAAGAATTTGGGTGCTGTCCCACCGGGTGCATACATCTTCAATATTGAAATGACTTTTTTATCTATGGTACCTTTTAGAGGGATAAAGTTTCCTTCCTTATCTCTTTTAATGCTATCTATTTTTGCTGCTGCTTTTTCTGAGATAAGGATTGCTACCCCTGCTTTTTTTTTTTACTTCAGATGAAGCAAAATAGATTTTGCTCCAACCTTTTCCCTTTACTCTATATGTATCTCTCTGCTTCAAATGAGTTTCTTGTAAGCAGCATATTGTAGGATTCTGGTTTTTAATCCACTCTGTTATTTGCTTATGTTTCAAGGGAGAGTTCATGCCATTCACATTCAAGGTTATGATTACTGATTTTTAATTGCCCTCCATGCTGTCATCCCTCTGTTTGTATTTTGCCCCCTTCCCCCCTTTTATCCATATTCCCCAGTCTTTTGTTTCTGAAAACCACCCCCTTCCATGTGTTCACCCTCCTATATTACACCCTACCCATTCTTTCCCGTTTCCCTTTTTCCCTTTCCTTTGTTTTGTTATTTCCTCGTATTTCCCCCACTCCCCTTCCCATTCTCCATCCCCCCCTCCCCTTTTCCTCTTTTAATACTGGAAAGGTTAGATGTTTTATAAGTTAACTGAGTATATGTAGGTTGACTTTAAGCCAAGTCTGATGAGAAGAAGATTCAGGTGTTTCTCCTCTGCTCCCTTCTTCCCCACTATTACCATAGATTTTTTTGTACCTCTTAGTGTAATGAGATTTACCCCATTCAATCCCCTCCCTCCTCCCGTCCCTTTCCTGTCCCCCTTTTTAGGGAGGTAGTGTTTTTTTTTAGATCATTCTATCTATGTCATAGAAAATTCTGAGTATCTGTCCCTTCTAGTTCTGTATATTCTATCAAATAGAGTCAAAATTCCCCAGTTATTAGAGTCTTTCTCCCAAGTAGGGTTAAAGCCAGTTACATACCATTAGATAGTATTCTCATGGATAGGTCATGAATGTCCATCATTTCTGGCTAGGTGTATTTTCTCTGTTAGAGTTACATTTCTCACGGTTTATGAGAATCTTTATTTTCCCACCATGCTGGGATATAGCCCGTTTCAACTTAGTGGATTGCATTTTTTTTCCTTTTACCATCCCCCCCTTTTTTTACCTTTTCATATGTCTCTTGAACCTCCTGTTTAATGTCCAAATTTTCTGTTTAACTCTGGTCTTTTCATCAAAGATTTTTGGAATTCTTCCATTTTGTTAAATGTCTATCTTTTTCCCTGGAAGAGAAGGCTCAGTTTTGTAGGAAAGTAGATTCTTGGCTGCATTCCAAGCTCCTATGCTCTTCAAAATATGCCATTCCAGGCCTTTCGATCCCTTAAAGTTGATGCAGCCAGGTTCTGCGTGATCCTTTCTGTGGCTCCTTGATATGTAAATTGTTTCTTTCTGGCTGCTTGCTGGATTTTCTCTTTTATCTGATGGTTCTGGAGTTTGGCCACAACATTCCTTGGTGTTTTCATTTTAGGATCTTTTTCTGGTGGGGATCGATGTACTCATTCATTAACTACTTTGCCCTCCGATTCCATGATATCAGATTAGTTTTCCATCACTAGATCCTGTAATATTAAGTCCAAGCTTTTTTCCTCTTCAATGTTTTCAGCAAGTCCTATAATTTTCAGGTTTCCCCACTTTGATCTATTCTCAAGGTCAGTGGTTTTGTTGATGAGGTATTTTACATTTGCTCCTATTTTTTTTTCTATTTTTTGATTTTGTTTACCTGACTCTTGCTGTCTCATGGAATCATTAGTTTCTGTAGACTCCATTAATTTTTTGGGGGAGGAGTTTTCTTCATTAACCTTTTGCAACTCCTTTTCCAATTGCTCAATTCTACTTTTGAAAGAGCTTTCCATTTGATCAATTGAGGTTTTGAAAGAATTAATTTGTTTTTGCATTTGCTCATTTGAGGATCTGAGAGAATTATTCTCATTTTGTATTGGTCCAATTGATGATCTGAAAGATTTATTCTCCTTTTGTGATTGTTCAATTGTACTTTCTAAGGTTTTGTTTTCTTGTTGCAAGGTATTAATTGTCTCTCCCAAATTTTTAAGCTCCTTCCTTATTTCTTCAAGGAAAGCTTTCTGTGCTGGAGACCAGATTGTATTCTCCTCAGAGGTTCCAGGTCTCTCTGAGTTGGGTTCTTTCCCTTCCAGGAACTTTTCTATGGATCCACCTTTCTGCTGACCCTTCTTCATTATGCTAAGACCTTGAGTTGTGTGTGTGTGGGGGGGTCTGGTTCACCTGGGCTTGGGATTGCTAAAGGCTTTACTGAGTGCATTTTCTCTGGCTGGACAGTAGGAGGTACTGGTTGTCCTCTCTGGAGTGTCTGTGACCTTGGTTGGGAGGCCTTCTCCCTTTGCCCGAAGGGAGGAGTTGGAGCCATTGAATTCTTTTGCCTTCAATCAGTGGTGGGCTTTACCCTGGCCTGAGGTCATTCCTCAGCTGGGCTGGTTCTTCTGCTCACACACCTTGGCCTGAGGCAGTAGTAGTTTGTATTTGTTTGTTTGGGAAGTGGCCTCTGTGCAATGGAAGCATGGACTCATAAGTTTCTCAGACCAGAGGAGCCTAAGGATGGTGTCCACAGCTCTCCTGCACCAGAACTCTCCCCCCAGCCTGGTCCCCAAGCTCCAGGGGTACAGCACCAACACCAGCACGTCTGCTTCCCCACGGACCCAAGCCCCTTTCGTCCAGCCCCACCACTGATCCAGCAGGTCCGGCTCTCTGACCTTCAGACTCCCAGTTCCAATTCAGCTGTTTATCTGGCTGATCCAGGGCTGATCCTCCCTCTGAGCCCAGACTCACCCGCCCGAATTCGGCCAAAGTTTCTGCGGGAGACAAATCCTGAGTTGGATGTTCTTTCTCCTGGCTTTTCTTTCTGGGTTTTGTGGGTCGGATTTCTTTTAAGAGGTTTGTTTCATGTGATAGATGGGGAAGATATCAGGATACTTTAGAACTGTGCCTGTCTTCTCTCCGCCATCTTGGCCGGAAGTCCGCTTGTTTTGTTTTTGCAAGGAAATGGTGTTAAGTGACTTGAACACAGTCATACAGTTAGATAACTGTAAGAGACTGCTGTGGTTGAGAGTATTAATCTGAGGAAGAAAACCTTTAACTCTTGCTGTCCATGAGGCTCAGAGGATTATTTGACTTGTTATTAGAGGATTGGCAGTAAAAAAAGGGTACTTAAGCAGTTGCATTGGCTTCAATAAATGGAGAACTTGTCATCTTTGTCTCCTGCCTCTAAAGCATCTGTCTGAGAACCTAGCTACAGTTTGAATGACTCAAGTATTCGGTTATGAGTAACAGACAAGTTAGCCATCTGAATCAGAACACATGGCACACAGTATGGGGCATGAAGGCAAGGGAAAAAGCCTGATTTCTGGGACAGCTGATTGGAGTCCAGGATAAAGACTAAGCAGAACCATGCATCAAAGGACCAGGACATTGGGCTGTCATACAAACAAGAGTGCAAAAAAGCTTCCAGGTGACATGCTAGAGCAAAATACTTTGGAGAGATAACAAGTTAGTTTTTACTATGGGGCAGATATTAGGGGTATTTGAAAGGAAGTTAGAACAAAGAAGTGCAAGGAAAATCAAAAGTAAAAGGAGAGAAAGGAGAGTGTTTTTCCTCCATGAACTGAGGCTGAAGAAACTAATAAGTATTATCAAGAAAATCCTAGGATTAGTCCTACAGCACAAAGGGAAGAAACTTCAGCCTTACAAAAGGCCATTGAAAGGGCAAAGGATGTGGGTAAAAGTTTGGGGGATTTATGAGCTGAGTTTCAATGATATCCTGGTATTGAGGAGCTAGATCCTTTTAATCCAGGAAACCTTAGGTGAAAACATAAGCCAGTAAAAATATAAAACAACCAGAGATTTGAAGAATGCAGTGCGGCATTATGGTAAAAGATCTCCTTTTGTCCAGTTACAATTGGATAATCTTGCATACTCCATATTAATACCTAAAGATAGGAAGAAGATATTTAAGACATGGGTGTCACCGGACTATGTCTTTTGGTTGACAGTTTGGAGAAGTTTAGACAGGTGGCCTTGAGGCATGCACAAGGTCCCAGTGTTGCCACATATTATGAACAATGAAGTGGTACAGATCAATTTCACAACAATGCAAACCAAATAAACTTGGGCTTGGAAACATATGAAAGAATTTCTACCTGTGTAAAGAATGCTTGGGGATGTATTCCAATGCAAAAATGGAAAGAAGCATTTGCACTTATCAGGCAAAGAAATGATGAAACCTTTGTAGATTTCTTTGCCTGATTGCAGGAGGCAATAGGAAGAACTTTAAGAGATGAAGCAGGAATAGATGCATTAATAAAACAATTAGCATGGGCTAAGGCGAATGCTGATTGTCAGAAAGCAATGACTGGCTTAAGAAAGGATGCCACCATTGAAGAAATGATTGAAACATGTGACAGAATAGGGTCTCAGGTGTATTATACAGAAGTAATGGCAGAAGCATTTGCTAATATGCACATGGGAAATAAAGAGAAAAGGACTTGCTTTGTTTGTGGAAAGCCTGGACATTTAAAGAAAAAATTTTGGAGAACCCTAGGAGTTAAGCCCAGAAAGGTCAGGGTGTATCTTCCAAAAATTCCGTGCCCAATGTGTAAAAAAAGTAGGCTGCTGGGCATCAGAATATAGACAAGGAATTTTAAACAGGGAAAGAGGCCCTTTCCCAGGGGCCCCTCAAAAATAATCATGGGGTATGATAGTTCAGGACCAGGAGGGGATGGAATGGAAAAAAAAACTGTATGCAGCTTTGACAGCAAGCTGACCCATACAAAACTATTAATGATCAAAAGTGCTGGAAAATTTGGGGTACCTCCACATGCTTTTACTGAAGTGCCAATTCACCTTTTATGATTAATGAATAAAGAGTTTACAACCACTTTGGCTCCACCAAATCCAGAATATACTCACATTATTCCTTCTGTAAAGCACATAAGTGGGAAATTTTCTCCACTGCAATAGTAAATGCTAATTATGATGATAATTATATGAGAACCAAGGTATAGCTCAGTTACATGTTTTCTCAGATTCCTGTATAAATTGGGAGGAAAATGAGTTGATAAAGGGGCCAAAACTGAGAAATAACAATGAAACTATATTTGCTACTACAATTTCTTCAGAAAAACCTTTGTGTTGTCCAAGGAGAAGGAATTGCTTTCCTAGGCTTGATTGACACAGGGGCAGATCATACTGTGTTCCCCATACAGAACTGGCCACAAGCTTGGTCTAAACAAGCTCCCTATACTAACCTAGTAGGCACTGAAGTTTGACAGGAAACAGAAATTTCTTGTCAGACCTTGAAATGGAGAAAAGAAGATAACACAGGGACTGTCACTCCATTCACAGTTGAAGGACACCCTACAATGTCATGGGGAAGAGATATATTGAGTCAATTAGGGGAATAAATTAGCAAGATTCTTTCACAGAGGCTGCTGTTGAATTGGGAAAGATTAATGTACCCATTGTTAAATTATAATGAAAGAATTCACAACCTATTTGGATGTAATAGTGGCCCCTTACTGAAGAAAAGAAATACTTTTCAAAGACTAATATTGTTATAAACAAATCATACCCAAAAGATATTCACTCATATGCAACACTGGGAGAAAGAAGGAATTATGATGTTGAGAAACCTTCTAAGGATAATAAATGTAGGGAATATTCAAGAATATTTTGAATCTTTTTAAGGGTCATACGACATAAAATACAAATCATAGGCATGAGTATCATGAGTTTGGAAAGCACTTCATCCAGGATAAACACCATCCTGATCATCAAAAAATCCACCCTATAGAGAAACCTTTTGAATGGAAGGAATGTGGCAAAACTTTTGGCTTCAGCTCATCCCTTCAGTACCATCACAAAACTCATACTGGAGAGAAGCCTCATGAATGAAAAGAATGTAGAAAAGCTTTCATTCTTCAAAAACAGCTCAACTCTCACCTGAGAATTCATACATGGGGGAAACCTTATAAATGCAATGTTTGTGGAAAAACTTCTAACTGCAACTCATCCTTTACTTACCACCAGAAAATTCATACTGATGAGAAACTTTACAAATGTTATGAATGTGGAATGGTCTTCAGGACAAACATACAGCTGAAGTCCCATCAAAGAATTCATACTGGAAGAAAACATTATGAATGTGATGAATGTGGGAAAACCTTCAAACAGATCACACAGCTTACTCTCAGCAAGAGAGTATACTGGAGAAAGATCTTATCACCATAATAGATGTGGGAAGGCTTTTGCCCAGACCACACATCTTACTTATCACCAAAGAATTCATACTGGAGAGAAACCTTATGAATGTAATGAATGGGGGAAATATTTTAGACACAATTAATCCTTTCTTTAACATCAGAAAATTCATACCAGAGAGAAATATTTGATATATGATGAATGTGGAAAGGGCTTCATCTTCTGATCACAGTTCACATCCCCTAGGAAAAGTACTTGAAATAAATTAAAAAGATTTTGTGCACCTATTTTCCTCTCCAATACCGAATTTTCTATTTTTAAGTTTTTGAACTTCTCTCAGTTCCTTAAAGATGTGGAAAAATAGGGAAGGAAAGTGGAAAGGACCTGACCAGGTAATAATCTGAGGGCAAGGATAAGTTTGTATTCCCACAGGAAATGGAAAAATCTGGGTCCCTGAAAGACAATGTCCACATTATCACTGAAAGAGGGAACCAACATGAGGAGGAAGAATTGCATGACATGCAGAATTCTTATTTTGAATGAAGCCTGTGATTATGGCTAATATCTCTGTAATAGAATGGCTAACTTTGAATTTTGTGAAGTTGTTTAAGAATGCATTCAATTAGGGGTGGCTAGGTGATACAGTGGATAGAACACTGGCCCTGGAGTCAGGAGTACCTGAGTTCAAATGCAGCCTCAGATATTTTAAAATTAACTAGTTGTATGGTGTTGGGCAAGCCACTTAACCCCATTGCCTTGCAAAAACTTAAAACAAAAGACTACATTCAATTTTTTGATTGACTAATTCAAGATATTAATGAATATATAAATATATATATATATATATATATATATATATATATATATGTGAGTTTCCTCAAGAAATTCTGATTGATGGGGCAGCTAGGTAGTTTAGTGGATAAAGCAACAGCCCTGGAGTCAGGAGTACCTAGGTTCAAGTCTGGTCTCAGACCCTTAAAAATTATCTAGCTGTGCGGCCTTAGGCAAGCCACTTAACCCCGTTTGCCTTGCAAAAACCTAAAAGAAAGAAATTCTGATTGATGCTAAGTTATTTTCCTTGACCTGTTAAAATATAAGTATATGTGTGTATATGTGTATTTAGGACATTTTACATCTCTACTAGCCTGGACAGATGAGAAAATGTTTCTATATTCTGAGATCTGGTACTGGCCAGGGTATCAATCTCAGCTTGGTAAATGTGATGTAAGAGAGTTGTTTCTGTTTTTTGTGCCTTTGTCTGTGTGCGTGTGTGTGTGTGTGTGTGTGTGTGTAATTCAGATCTGAAACAGGTAAGGATAAATGTTACTCATTTTAGTTTGAGTTTTGAATTTAATTGCTTGAAAGGGTCTACCTTTAAAGAATTAATGAAGTTGGAATCTGAGCCTATCTGCTTATACCATTTGAAAGTTTTTATATGTGTTATTAAGAAGGAAAATATATTTGGGATGTATTATATGTCAAGGAATTTGGAAATATTGAATCATATAATCTATTTTTTATTGATTTCTTTTGGGAAAAAAAGAAACATTGTACTAAATTTTGTAAACTGCTTATTGCTTTGAGGAAAAAGCACCTATGTAATATGAGGAAGATAAAATAATGATGATGATTTGAGATTCCTCTGTGGCAATCTGTAGTCAGCTGTTATGTGAGAAGTATGGAGATGATGGGCAACCTTCTAGCCAGAAGGTGGTGTTTAGTTACTTTCAAAACCAGGAATTAGGATTGTTGTCTTTTGACATCTCAAAAGCTCTTTATTACATTTCATTTACAGCACTGTCCTTAGTTTTGAGCAACAACTGAATTATTTTTTTTCTGGATCTCTTATACCTAATTACAGCCTTGCACACTCTTGGTTCTTCTTGGTGCTCAAGCCACCTGAAGCTCTGGTTATAGGTAATTGCTATATTACAACCTATGGATAATTGATCTGCCTGATTTAAGGTATGTTAAAATAGAAATAATATATGAGAATGAAGTCATTTTGTCCTACGGGGTTTGATGTTAAGTGCTGCAGATGGAATAAGTGACCTTTGAATGAATGACACTAGCCTCAACTGGGGTAGGATTCTTTAAAAAGAACCCTTCATTAAACTGGCTCACTGAAAATATTGCCTGTATGACTTCATAAGGGAACATGTCCTCATGTCCCTCTCTGCTATGTAATAGCAAATTGCCATGATCATTCAAGGTGCATCATAATTAAGTATGAGAGTGAGCCAGTGGCTCAGGATAATACCTATTGGCATATTTAACAGCATTAAAGGAGAAATCCATTCTTCAACTGGAATTTTTGTTCACTCTAACCATGACCAAAGTTATAGAAAATATTGTTGCAAGTTACTTTTTGGACATGTGCAGTTTTAAAAATTCTTTTTCAGTACATTTTTTATACTATTCTTGAACTTTTGTTTAGAACTTATTTGGCATCCATCAACGAATCTGTGTTATATTGGAAAGCATAGGAATATTAAAACACTTCCTCAAAAAAAGGGGGATTTGTATGAGACTGTTGTGTATGTGAGTACCAGCCTAACAAAGTAAACCATTAACACCTGCTGTCCATGAGCACCAGGAGCATTGTTTGACTTGTAATTAGAAAATGCCACAGGAATGGGAGTAAAAAAAGGGTATTTAAGTACTTGAATAAATGGAGAACTTGTCATCTTTGTCTCCTACCTCTTCAGCATTAGTAGGAAAACTTAACTACATTTTGACTGAGTGAAGTATTAGGTTACGAGTAAAGGATAAGTCAGCTAGCCCGATCATAACAGATAATTATTAAGTGTCTGAGGTTGAACTTAAATTCAGGTCCTCCTGATTCCAGGACTAGTACTCTATCCCCTGTGCTATCTAGCTTTCTTTTTCTTTCTCTAACTCACTTAGCTCATCCTTCAAGAATATGAATGGTATACCACATAGCACATACAAGGTTAGTATTTAAATTGTTTCATTATCTATGATATCTTTTAGCAATATGTTGTTTCCTTCAATATCACTTTAAATTAGGTCCATTTCTACTTTTATTTTGTCTTACACCGGGATTCCTACCTTTCCTATTTTTAAATTTCAGCTTAAGCATAATCAATTCTGCTCCAGTCTTTTAACTTTGCTCTTTGTGCCATTCTATTTTATGTGTGTTTCCTGTAAGTCACATATTGTAGAAAGTCCTTTTTATCCACTCTGCTTTATCTTCCATTTTATGGGAGATCTCATCCCATTCACAATCAGAGTTATGAACAGTTCCTCTGTATTTATTTCCCTTCATGCCATCCTTTCTCCTGTTTATCTTCTCTCTCATTTCACCCTTTCCATTCTCATCAGTATTTCACT
Organism: Macrotis lagotis; assembly: GCF_037893015.1. Lineage (NCBI taxonomy): Eukaryota > Metazoa > Chordata > Mammalia > Peramelemorphia > Peramelidae > Macrotis > Macrotis lagotis. The sequence continues at coordinate 191,016 of NW_027421947.1, forward strand.
TCTATCATTTTCCCTAATCTTCCCACCTTTCTGTCAATGCCTACACCAACCATCTTTATTTAATCTCCTCCCACCCAACTTTTCTGTCATGAATATTATTACCTCTAAGCCAATACTGATGAAAGGTCACACAATGCTCATTGGTCATTCTCTCATCTGTGCCAGACCTTCCATGCTTCCATGCTTCTTCATGTGACATAATTTGCCCTATTCCACTCTTCCTTCCTTTTGCACCCATTGTACTACTCTTTCTAATACGTCAATGTTTTTATGTTATTTTTCTCAAATTCATATTATTTCTGTACTTTCTATTCCGTGTACACTCATCAATTGTAATTATAGGAGAAACTGAGGTCGAAGAACTTGAAGAGACCTGGTGAGAGTGATGTGGTGAAGTCATCTGAGGCTCTTTGACCTAGAGCTGACAAAGCCTTAAAACGATTAAATTACAGGCTGCTAGCCTGTAAGACAATCAACAAGTAAGCAGAAAAAGCTTCTTTAACTTTAAAACAAACATAGTCTTTGTTATCTAGATTTCTTGGAATGGAAATTTAGTCTTCTATATTAAATTCTTTACTAAGGTATGTTGTATCCATGACAAAGTATATATATATATATATATATATATATATTTTTATCTTCTTTTATTTTTGTTTAAAATTCAAAATTTTTTAAAAGATTAAACAAATCTTTCCTGTGAATTTAAGGTAAATTGAGACACAGGGAGCTTAAAGAAATTTTGTGAGAATACCCTCAGACTCTTAAGGACAGATATAACAAGGGTTTCATAGGCTTAAGAAGATAAGTCCCTCTAATAAATAAATGCAAAATCTAATCAAAGCAAACAGTTCATATCCCACCATTGTTTACTTTTTACAGGCCTCTGAAACTGGTCTCCATGTTCCTTATTCTAGGGCCAGATCCTTTTGATCTTTCACCAAGTTTGAGGTTTCTAGCACAGAACTAGCCAGATTTCCCTCTAGTGACATCACAGCTTGTTCTACTTGTGCTTCCTGTGAAGATCGCCTAGAGAAAGAGATGCCATCATTCACTATAGTCCAAACAAGCCTCTACATACCCACTGATTCCTCTTAAGTTAATCCACCTTTCTAAAGGATCCCCTCCTACCACTTACCAAAACTCTTTGCCTTTCCCCACAATTCCTCTACATGACCAGAGAGCTCTTACTACTTGACTGAAGCTAGGCCGTTCCATATTCTGGGGAGGCATTCCCTTGACCCTCGCCTTTGACTGGATTGGCAGTTTGGCAACCTGCACAGGGACCTTCACAGCAGTCTGGTAAAACAGATCCCAATGAGTTCTTAGTGTGTGATCTCCTCCTTCTGGGCTAATGCCTATTCCTCTTCCACATCTTACCTCAACATTCACTGGCTGCTCATCTTCCTCTCCATTGCTGCCTGCCTGTTGACAGGGCCGACCTTTGAGGTGTTCCTTGGGGCATGGAGATAATTCCTTGTTAGTAGGAACCTGGTTGCAGCCTCGGCTTAGTCTGACCCTCTGTAGTACAGCCAGGAATACCTACTGCCCCTACGTTTTTGCTCCTTTAGCTTGAAGGATAAGTGCCTCAGATGTCTGAGAATCAGAAGACACTGTGAGTGACTCACAAGTTTCTCCTGCCCCTATTCTTTGACTTTGGAGAGCCCTGGGTGGCCCCTCCAGGGATTTTGATCTCTCTTTTATAAGGAATGGGAGGTGATCGGGGGGACTGATAAAATTTTCTAGTGAGTCCCTGTTTCTGCCTTTGATGAATCTGAATGTGGGGTTCAGAAATTATGGGCAATTATTTAGGGATGGAGGGGAGCAGCTCAGAGTACAAGGGAGCAGCTGGTTCAGAGAGAATGAAAGGACCCTCTATCTGCCTTTGGAAAGAAGAATGATATGTCTCTAGAATCTTGAGGGAGGAAAGGTTCAAAGGTTTCAGCCCAGAGGATACTCTAGCTACTTTCTCTTCCTCCTCTTCTTCCCCTTCCCTTTACCTTTCTCAAAATAGATGACTCCTGAGGAGCAGGAGGGGAAGAAGGAGCAGTTTGAATCTTCTCTTTTGGTGCTTGATTATTCTAGGAATCGAATGAGTAGTTGGACCATCAGAGACTAGAACCTTAGAGCCTATAAAAGCTACATCTGAGGAATCCAGGTCTTTCTGCTGATAAAATGGATAGCAATCAAAGAAAAAATAGTATTCATACATACAAGCTTATACTTTATTGAATTGCATTTGCTCTTTGGTGTTCTTTTCCCCATCAAAATGATAATTCCTCAAAGAGATATCAAGAATTATCAGAGAGAAGGACCCCCCCACCTTCCTTATGACTGCCAGCAACAACTACTGACCACTTAGTGTGGCACTGTTCCCCAAACCATTGGCCCAGCTTCTGGTATAGCCCTTATAGCCACTGTCTGTTAGGTCAGCTTCTGTGGATAGGACTAGATCTCCCCATCAACTACAAACTACTTGATGCCTGTCTCTCAAACATGTCTTTCCCAGGATTTGCCTCTTCATTTCCTTCTCTAATGCCTCTGTTTCTCCGTAACTTTTAATGATTCTCTCTCTGTCACAACATTCCACTTTCTTCTACCTGCAGTATGTTGCTATCCTCTTTCCGGCATATATTTGTGTGCTACCAGAATCTCATTTTCTCTTGGATCTCTTATGGGCACCAAAACACTGTGGTTCTCCTTCATTGGCCAAAATGAATCTCAGGCTAAGTGGTGGCTACTTTTTGAACACTGATTGGTTCAGGGTGAATGTAAAATAGCTATTTTTTTTCTATTTTGAGCAGAAAACCTATGGGTCTTTCACTCTCAGAATGATTTTTGGTGCCCATAAACCACAAGAAATCTTTAGGCAGGCCTCTTGAATATAGAGAATACCAAAAAAAGAGAAGTAGAGAGGGAGGTAAGGAGGGAAAGAGGAAGGAAGGAAGGGAGGGAGGGAGGGAGGGAGGGAGGGAGGGAGGGAGGAAAGAAAGAAAGGAATCTGGGATAATGAACTTTTAACATATTCTCTAGGCTGTTCTCTCAACCCACTACCTTCCTGGAACCTCCACCTTACCTTCTTTCCCTTTTGAGTCTTCATCCCATGAAGTCTCCTGGAATTGTGGTCCCCCATCTCAGGAATACTGGATATCTCTTCCACTTTTAGAGTCCCCTGGAGGCTAGGAAGTAAGGGTGCACCCAGGTGGTGATATTGGCAAGGCAAGTCAGCAAAGACTAGCAAGTCTTGGTCCCTCTACAGGTAGCTCACCCCAGGCCTTAGGAGTACAATAGGTCTTACAATGTGAATACCATTGAGTCTACCCCAATGTTGAGGTAAATGTGTCTTGCTTTCACCTGGAATCTCGATTATTGTGTGTACTTTGGAAATAGGAAGAAAATGCAGAATCACAGTACAGCCAGGTCTTTGGCCAACCACATTCTTTCCAGGATACAGCATGAAATTGGGGGCAGAAATTCAATGAGGTATTACTTCTAAAATCAGAGATATGCCCCATCATCTTTAGCAAAATTTGAATTTGGTTTCCTTCATAATGCATTTGTATATTCTCTATGAAAACTTCTGGGGGGGGAAGGCGGAGCCAAGATGGTGGCGTAAAGGCAGCATTTCCTGGGAACTCCTCCCCCCCCAACTTCAAAAGCCAACAAATTATTACCCTAGCCAAAATTTAGAGGATTTTCTATAGGAGAGTCAAGGGATGCCCCATGTCATGGGGACGGGGCCCTTGTAGCATAAAATCCTGAAAGGAAAGGTTGCATCCTGGCCTGACTACAACCCCTTCCCGCGGTATCCAATATCCTCCCCCATTTTGGGGGCTTCGGACACTGCTACAAAGGTGCCGTCGCCCCACAGGGGACACGGCCATGCCCCGGGGGCCTCCATGACCTGGCGTGAAGGAAGGAGCCCACAGCTGGTCAGAAATGGAATCTTCTCACATCAGACAGGAGGTAGGAGGGAGGCAGGGCATTGGGAAATTTGGGAAAAGAGATCAAAGGAAGCACTAGAAAAGAGCCTGGAACAAAGCTTCTCTTCTGGGGAGACCTAGGCCTAGGCCAAGGAGGAGAGATCCCTGGAGGGAGTGGGCAGGGGCGGGCGCCAGTGCTGGCTCTGCCCCTGACGGCCCCAGGGAGCTTGATCCAGGCACTCACCTCCTCTGAGTCTGGGAACATTTCAACCTCTGCTCCCGTTTCGAGGTCTTTGGAAAGGGCCCCCCCCAACCAGGAGAGCTTGTAGTGGACGCCTCCGCACCCTCAGTGGGGTGCAGGGGCCATATGGACTGGGGGGGTGGGTGCCCTGGACTCAGCTACGCCCACGCAGACCACGCCCATGCCCCAGACCTCCCTTCCTGCTGAGACTCCAGTCAATACCAGTCTTCCTTGCTCACCCTCAGGGCCACACCCTCTCCCTGGACCTTGCTTCAGCTTCCTGGATGGGAGCATCAGGCTGCCTTCCCCCCACTGCAGGGTCTCCTTTCCCTCGGGCCACATCTCACTTCCTGTTCCGCCTCTCTGTGCCCCGGGCTCTAGACCAATCAGAGGGAGTCCAAGAGACCCAGGAGGGACCGCCAGGGCGGACAGAGCAGGGCCTGGAAGCTGGCTGCAGACAATGCTACCCTGACTGTGGGGCTGCTGGCAAGTCACTTAACCCCATGGCCTTCAAGGAAAAAAGGAATCCAAAGGAGCAAACCTGCGGAGGACGCAGGTCTGTACTCTGCCACCTTGAGCAGAGGGGACCCAGTGGCGCCCACTCAAGACGGGGCAGGCGAGCTCCTGACCGCGGAAGATTCTGGGCCGGGCACCTTCCTCACACTACCCAGCAGGAGGTGCGGGGACCTGGAGAGCTGACTTTCTCATTGGCTCCCCCTGCAGTCCCTCAAGGACAGTTTGAACAGTGATTGGCCAAGCCCTTTGTGGCCTCGGTTTTTATGCAGGTTCTAGGGCACAGTGGGGGCCGGGTCTGATGGCTGGAAAGGAGGGCGCCGCCCCCTGGCCTTAGACAGTCCGCTCTGATTGGTGCGGCATCTGGGCCCTAACGTTGGTGGGGTTCAGTCGGCATAAAGCCCTGGGCACCCAGTCCTGGCCCTCCCCCGTGACCCTTGCCACTGCCTGAGGAACAGGGTGGACTAGAGACTGTTGTAGGTGGAGAATAAATTAAGGAAAGCTCCTGGTCCCTCTGTGATCGTAAGGGAAACTGAGGCCCGGGGCTCTTCAGGGGCTGGTGGGAGATGACCCCTTGGCTCTGAGGTCTTGGGCTAACAAGGTCTTCAGAAGTAGAATGACCCCCCCCCCACACACACACACACTCACACGGTGACTGAAAGTGTGAGATCCACAGCAGTTTCTCAGGTTGATACACGAAAAGGGCTTCAGAGATGCTGGTGCACTCGCCCTTCTGGTTAGGACAAGGCAATTAGACCGAGGGCGCCGAAGGGGTCATTATGGTGCCCCCCACAGGCTCTCAGGTACAGAGGGATGAGCACTTCAGAGCTCTTCTAGCCTAACACAGGCGCCTGAGACTACAGAGGAAATCGGGGAAGTGAAGGGACCTGGGCCAGGTTGCCCACAAGGTTACAGAGTTGGAAACACCTTCCTTTCAATGACTTTAAGGGAAAATGAGGCCTAAGAGCCGAAGGAACCGGTATGAGATTGCCAACGGGCTCCCAGACCTAAGAAGAACTTTAGAGAATTTAATCTGCAAATTGCTATTCTCTAAGAAAACCAGCAAGGAAGCAAATACAACTGTTCAGCTGTGAAAACTCTGGGTAAACTTTATTAATCCAATATCTTATAATGATAATTTATTGCTTTTGTCCTTTCTTATGGCGGCATCTTGTGTCCATGGGAATATTTTTCTTTTTTGATTTGTATTTAAGTTTAAAATGAAAACTATAAATTTCAAAAACCTTCTTGTGACTTTAAGGGAAACTGAGGCCTAAGGATATGAAAGGACTGCTTTAACAGGCCCCTAGACCTAGAACTGAGAAGGCTTTAAAAGATTTTAATCTACAAATTGCTAATCTCTAAGAAAACCAAAAAGTAAGCAAATAAAAAAATGAACTGTTCAGCTGTGAAAAGAATGAATAATCTTTGCTAGTTAGGCTATTTAGGTACCTTATCATTACATCTGAAATCTCTCCGATGTCCCACTGCGTATATGGCAAAGTTTCTTGTTTTCTTTTTTCTTTTTAAGTTCTTAAAAAAAGCTTTATTTTAATTGTAATTTGAGTGAATGGCCATCCATTGGAAAATGGTTGAATAAATTGTGGCATATATACGTTATGGAACACTATTGTTCTATTAGAAACAAGGAGGGATGGGAATTCAGCAAAGCCTGAAAGGATTTACACGAACTGATGCTGAGCAACATGAGCAGAACCAGAAGAACATTTTGCACCCTAACAGCAAGATGGGGGTGATGATCAATCCTGATGGACTCGCTCATTCCAACAGTGCAGCAATCAGGCACAATTTTGGAGCATTTGCAATGGAGAATACCATCTGTATCCAGAGAACGAATCATGAAGTTTAAACAAAGAACAAAGACTATGACATTGGATTTAAAAAAAAAATATTATCTCATGTATCATATATGTTTGCTAATGGTGATGTTTTATTTTTTCCTTAAGGATATGATTTTTCTCTCAACAAATTCAATTTGGATCAATATGTAGCATGGAAACAATGTAAAGTCTATTAGACTGTCTTCTGTGAGGGGTGTGAGGAGGTAAGCGAGATATGACGAAAAATTGCAAAAATTCAAAAAAAATTTTAAAAACTTAAAAAACTTTAAAAAATGTTTACTTTATTTTCTCCAATTACCTGAAAAGATACTTTTCAATATACAATTTTTCATGATTTTGAATTTCATATTTTACTACTCTTTGATCCTGAATAATGTGGTAAAGCTAACATGTTCAATCAGATTAAACATGTTATTATTAGTCAGGCTGTGAAAGAAGAGTCAGAACAAAAGGGAAAAACATGTGAAATTAAAGAATATTAAAATGATTTTTAAAAAGTGAAAATAGTATGCTTTCCTCTGCATTAAGACAGCATGGCTATTTTCATTAGCAACAATGTTTAAAACTAGTTTAAAAATAAGTTGGGATTATTATTATATTCATAAAGATTTATTCTATTTGAAGACATATTAATATATAGTGGTGATGTTTAATTTTTTTTTCACATCTTCAACCACATCTCCAAAAGAATAAGGTGAAAGTACTATTTATTTTTGACTAGACCTCAAAAAACAAAAATCTCACAAACCTATACTCTTAATAAATACAATCTCATACAGGTTCTTCTTTAGTAAAAGCTGAAATACATATGCTATTAATGTTCATAAATAAAGAACACTTTCCACCAAATTAAAAAAGGTGTTATCTTAAAGAATTTTGAGACATTGCTGATTCTTCTGATTTCATCATAAAACATTGCATTGTACAAACTATCTGTATGAGAGAAGAAATGGATAAATAAAACAAGCCTTATAGATCATGGGAGTGCTTCACCTTACCCAATCATTTCAGGTCTCAGAAAATCCTTAGAACACTATGGAGGGGGTGGCTAGGTTTTGCAGTGCCTAGAGCACCAGCCCTGGAGCCAGGAGTACCTGAGTTCAAATGTGACCTAAGACACTTAATAATTACTTAGCTGTGTGGCCTTGGGCAAGCCACTTAACCCCATTTCCCTTGCAAAATCCTAAAAAAGAACACTATTGAGGCACAACACACACACACACACACACACACACACACACACACACACACACAAAACCACAGCCCTCCAGAATCTGATGAACACTTTATAAAAATCATCTCTTATATATCTTTTCCCCTTAATCCTAATTCCTCATACCAAAAATAATTAATACTAAATTGCAAACATGTTTATCAAAATATGTATGTACAATGCTAACCTGACTGTTCACTGCTGAGGGGAGGAGGGTGAGAAGGGCCGGTGGAAGGAAATTTTGTAACTTGAAAATTTGCACGTGCAAATGGATGAAAATAAATAACTTTTTAAAAAATTTTATAAAACAACACTATTGTACCTTTCAAGGACTGTCTTTGAAGCTGGTCTAGAATTTGAAGCAGAAAGTTTCCTAGCTATGAGGTAGAATTCCTTTCTAAAAATCTCTATTAACAGTGGAAAAAACTAGAAATTTAGAATAGCAATGACCCCTAAAGCTGAGAATATCTGACTTGAAGACAGTGTCAGACACAGAATCCTGAACAGAAGACCAAAGATGATTCCTGGAGTATCCTCAATATCCCATGTGCCATAGCTGTGAGAGCACTGAGAACAGAAATCTTCTGCTCATGAAGTAGGCTGAGAATGGAATAGATCATTCATTGTAAGGATTTATTTCCATGCATATTCTTTGGGAATGGTTCTAGGTAAATTAAAGTATAAAGAGATGGATTTTTAAAATAGTAAATCGGTCCTTTATTCCAATTTCATTTATAATAAAGTGTGACACAGTAAAAATAAAAAATTCTGGCATCTCCAAACATGTAATCATGAAGGTTTGATGAAATACTGACAAGTTTTTGACTATTTACAAATGAAACAGAACTCTAAACACCAGCTCCAGGAAGCAAATGCAATTCCTTGCATTTCCTTGTTCAGTAAAGCCTATTATCATTTTTTTTTGTGAATGATACTGATTACAGAAGTTTGTTTTTTTTTTTTTTTTTTGAGACAGGGTTTATTTACTTGGCCAAGGTCACACAGGTAATTATTAAGTGTCTTAGGCCAGATTTGAATGTCAGCACCTTCAAAAAAGTAAGAAAAAAGAATGTGTTATAACTGCCTATCCTCTCCCATGATCTACACTGTCTTCTATCACTTAATCTCCCCTCACCTCTTGCTGTTCCCTTTCTCTCCTTTTTACTTTAAATTTACATATATTATTAAGTGTATATGTTCTTTCCTCTCTGAGCCATTACTGATAAGAATGAAGGCTTCCACAAACCCCTCACATTTCCTCCTTCCACACATAGCAAAAGCTATGTCTTGACCCTTTTACATGAAATATCTTAGCCCATTCTTCCTCTCCTTTGTCTTTCTCCCACTACATTTTCTTTCACCCATTGACTCCATTTTTACAATATATTAAGTCTTCAAATTCAGCTGTCTCCTGCTCCTCAAATGTAAAAGCTCCTTCTACATGCTCTATTAAATGAGAAGGTTCATATGAGTATTATCAGTATCATCTTTCCATGCAGGAATATACACAGTTCATCATCCTTCTCGTCTACCCTCTCTAGGCTTCACCTGAGTCCTGGCTTTGAAGATCAAACTCTCTGTTCAGCTCTGGTCATTTAAGCAGGAACATATGAAATTCCCTTGGTTCACTGAAAGTCGATCTCTTCCCTTGGAAGAAGATGTCCAGGTTTCTGGGTAGGTGAATCTTGGTTACCTTCCAGAATATTGTATTCTAAACCCTACAAAACGATAATGTAAATGCTACTAAGTCCTGTGTGATCCTGACTGCAGCTACATAATATTTGACTTGTGTCCTTCTGGCTGCTTGTAATATTTTCTCTTTGACTTGGCATTTTTGGAACTTGGCTATAATATTCCTGGGTGTTGTATTTTGGATCTCTTTCCAGCAGAGATCAGTGAATTCTCTCAATTTATATTTTGCCTTCTACTTCTAGGATATCAGGGTAATTTTCCCTTAGAAATTCTTTAAAATGAGTTCAAGGCTCTTCCTGATGATGACTTTCAGGTACCCCAAATAATTTTTAAATTATCTTTTCTAGAGCTGTTTTCCAGATTAGTTTTTTTCAATGAGATATTTCACATTTTCTTCTGTTTTTCCTTCATTTGGTGTTTAATTATTGTGTCTTGATTTCTCACAAAGTCCTCAGCTTCCTTTAGCTCCATTCTGCACCTGAAGGATTTGCTTTCCTCAGGGAACTTTCTTATCTCCTCTTCCATCTGGCTAGTTCTGCTTTTTAAAGTATTCTTCTCTTCAATAACTTTTTGAACTCTTTTATCCATTTGACTTAAGCTGTTTTTTAACATGCTATTTTCTTCAGCATTTTTTTTTGGATTTCCTTGACTAAACTGCTGACTTCATTTTTATGTTTTTCCTGCATCTTTCTCATTTCTTTTCCCAATTTTTCTTCTATCTTCTTTACTTTATTTTCAAAATCTTTTTTGAGCTCTATCATAGCCTGAGCCCAACTTCTATATTTCTTGGAGTCTTTAGATGCAGGAGCTTGGACTTTCTGATCTTCTGATTGTATGGTTTGATCCTCCATGGGACCAAATTAATTGTCTATGATCAGGTTCCTTTTCTTTCTTGTTTACTCATTTCCCCAGTCTGTGCCTGGTTTTTGGGTGATTCCTGAACTTTTGAGTTTTATTAGGAGATGCCCCCCACAGGAACCTCAGTGTGTGAGACTTTGACTGCTCTCCTGGTCTGTGAATGACCAAAAGTTCAACCCCTCTGTTCCAGGACTGAGAGGGGGGGGTCCCTGCTCTATGGGGGGCCTAGAAAGCAACCAGATTGTGAAAGTGGTCAGAGCCCCAGAGTCTTGTTCCAGGGACAGAGGACAGACCTCAGCAGTCGTCCTCCACTCCCTTATCTTCCATGGACTGAGTGCTCAGAGCACAGCTTCCTGGACACTCCTACTGCGTGGCTCCACTGGCCTGCTTCTGTTTCCTGGTTTCTTGGCTGCTGTGGCTGTGGCAGCCATGGCCCATGCTGAAGGCCTGGGCTTTGTGATCGTTCTGGAAGAGGTCTCCCTGCTGTTCTTCCAAGTTGTGCTTGGTGATACCTGGGATGCAGGTCAGGAAACTGCTTATGCTACCAGGAGACCAGGAGCCCATGCTCCCAGGAACCCTGAGGTTATTTTCAGGAGGCTGAACCTCCTTCAGTCTGGTGTGCTGCTGCCCCTCCAACACCATAGTACACAGACTTCCTGTTATTTTTTTTTTCAGTTTGCCTTGGGCTGGAGAATTGCCTCACTGAATTTTTTTGTGGGTTTTGTCTTTCAAAATTTTAGTTAGAGTTATCATTTTAAGGTATTTGAAATATTTTGAAAGAGCACCTAGGAGAGAAAGTACTCCTGCTGGCATCTTGTTTTTGCCACCACCATCTTCTTTATCCTTTTTAGAGAGATATATTTTTACTTTTGTTTTGTCTGACATCAGGATTGGTACCCCTGATTTTTTTTTAACTTCAGCTGAAGTTTTTGTGCATTTTTTTTAACTTCAGCTGAACTTTTTGTGCATTTTTCTGTTTCAAATGTGTGTCCTGTAATCCACTAGGTTTTTGATACACTAGGCTATCAGCTTCCATGTTACAGGAGAGTTCATCCCCTACTCATTAAAGTTAGGATTACTAACTCTGTATTTCCCTCCATGCTATTTTCCTTGTTTATATTTTTTCTTTCTTTTCCTTTCTTCAATAACCCCCCCCACTGCTCCTGAACAAGGCACTCTTCTTCTCTGTGGGTTATAACAAATTTTTATACCACAAAGGAAATTGATGATATTCCCTCTTTGGGTCAAATCTGTCATCAGTAGATTATTCAGTGTTCATTCCCTCCCTACTTTCCCTCTACTTTAATAAACCTTTGTGTTTCCTCAGGTCTTATTCATCCTCTAATGACTAACCCTGTAAAATTCTTCTTTTCTTGTCTGTCCTGTTTTAACCTAGTCTTCTAACCACAACTCCTCATTTAAAATATAATCCTTTTATACAGAAGGACAATTCTACAGGGTTAATTGATTGATTGATTGATGGATGGATGATTCACATGGCCTCATAGACATTTCATACTCACAGCATCTGTCTAAATGTACTTTCCTCTTCATTCCTATTAGAGATACACTGCTTGATAGTCATCAATAACATCAAATTATAAACAATTTGTTCCCCACACTTTTTTCAAATAATATATAATATATATATATATATATATATATATATATATATGCATACCTCATGAGCTAAAGGATTATGTTCTTCAAAATCACTTCATAAATCATTTATACCCTCCTACTCTAAATGCCCTCCCTGTAATTATAGCTAAATTATCAAGCAAAGTAAAATCACTTTATGACCTATTTATCTCCAGCCTCCTGAAATACACTGCCTCCTTCTATCTCTATAGCACTGCAACCCTCATTTTACTGAAAGATCAAGTTCTCTCTCCCTCTGTCTCTATAATAATAATACAGCTCTCCTTAACTAAAGTGTCAATTAAAGCAAGATTACATCATGATTTTTTATGTACAGACCTTCAATGTACACTCCCTCTGTCTCATTAGAAAAACAAACCTTAAAACAAAATCACTTCAGGAGCCATTTATTCCCATAGCCTCTAAGTAGAATCCATACAACTGCATTCAACCCTCCTAAGCTAAAGTATTGGGTAAAGAATCAAAACTTTCATGGTCCATCTATATGCAATCTATATGCCTGATTCTAAGAGAGAGGGTGCACTGAAGTCAGAGAGTTGGGCTGAAAGTTCAGCAAGATTGGCTTATATAGATTTTATCCATATTTCTCCCTCCTTAATCCTTCCCCTTGATCCCATTGGCTGGGTTTGGGGTGGTACAATCTAATTGCTGATAATCTACCCAGCAACTGACACAAAGAAGGGGGACAGAGCCAATGTTGTGTGAAGACAGTATTTCCTGGGAACTCTTACCCTCCAAACTAAAAAAAAAACAAACAAATGAGGGCTCTTGTCAAAATTTAGAGGGGCAGGACCCACAGAAAGCCTTAGTGATTCATTTTCCCAGTCCAAGATAATTTAGAAGTTTCACAAGAAAGGTGTTTCCAACCAAGGGTTGAAAAAAAAAAGCCATGGCCACAGCCCAGTGCATCCCAGGCCAGCCCAGCCCAGCCCAGCCCAGCCAAGCCCAGTGCAGCCCAGAGATTACCTGCAAAAGCTTGAAGGGGCAGTGAGAGAACTCTTCTGTACCAGAATGAGTGTGGAGTGTGGAGCACTGGCCACAGAACCTGCAGTGAGAATCTGGAGAAAGCAGCCTGCACCTCCAGAAATGGTAAGGGAAGTCTGCAGAGATTTCTCTGCTCTCCCAGGGGTAGGATTGTGCTATTTGCCTACATTCACATATTGCAGTTTGGGCTTCCATACTAAAGAAGCAAGCTGGATCCAGCCTTATAGCCCCGGGGTAGAGGGAAGTAAGTAGGGGGCCTCTACATATCAAAGCACAGGAAAGAGAGAACAAGACCTTGGAGGAATAAAGGTCCCAGTGTGGTGTCCCAAGGAAAAAAACACTCCAAAGTCTTAGAAGTGCTGTAAATTAGTCTTGGATTGAGGAAATGAGTAAACAACAGAAAAAGAAGAACCTGACCATACAGAATTATTTTAATCACTTGGAATATAAAAAAAAACATCCAGATGATAACAAAATCGAGGCTTCCATATGCAAAACCTCCAAGAGAAATAGAAAATGGGTGCAGACTATGGATGAGCTCAAAAAAGACTGAAAAGCAATTAAGGGAGGTGGAGGAAAAATTTGGAGGAGAAATGAGAGCAATGCAGAAAAATTATGAAAACCAAATCAATAGCATGGTGAAAGATATAAAAAAATACTGAAGAAAATAATATGTTTAAAACCAGTTTAGGCCAAATGGAAAATGCAAAACAAAAGGCAAATGAGGGAAAGAATGCCTTAAAATAACAGAACTGGCCAGCTGAAAAAGGAGATAAAAACACTCTCTGAAGAAAATAACTCCTTCAAATATAGAATGGAACTAAAGGAAGATAATGACTTTGTAAGTCATCAGTATGAAATAAAACTCTTCCAAAATAGACAAAAATTAGAAGAAAATGTGAAATATCTCATTGGAAAAACAACTGACCTCGAAAACAGATGCAGAAGAAATAATTTAAAAATTATTGGGCTATCTGAAAGCCACTACCAAAAGTAGAGTCTAGACTTCATTTTTCAGGATATAATACAGCAAAATTGCACTGAGATCCTAGAAGCTGAGGATACAATAGAAATAGAGAGAATTTACTGGTCACCCCCTAAAAGGTATCCCTAAAGAAAAACTTCCAGGAATATTAAAGCCAAATTCCAAAACTTCCAAAACAAAGAGAAAATTCCAAAAGCTGCCAGAAGCAAACAATTCAACTACTGTGGCTCCATAGTCAGGATTACACAGCATCTGGCAGCATCTTTATTAAGGGCTCAGAGGGATTTGAATATGAAATTCTGGAAGGCAAAAGATCTTGGTTTACAACCGAGAATCAACTACCCAGCAAAACTGAACATTCCCTTTCAGGGGAAAAGATGGACTTTCAATGAAACAGGGGACTTTCAAAGTTTCCTATCGAGATGACCAGAGCTAAACAGAAAGTTTGATCTCTAAGCACAGGAGTCTGGTGAACCATAGAGGTGGTGGATGAGAAGGACTAACTATGAAGAACTTGATGATATTGAACTGTTTGAATTCCTGCACAAGAAGATATTGATAACTCATATGAATTTTCTCATTTTTAAGTGCTGTTAGGAGCATATTTAGACAGGACATAAGGAGTAGAATATAATGGTATGATGTGGTAAAAGGATGGAGTCAATGGGTGATAGGGGAAAGCACTGGGAGGAAGGAAAAGGAAATGAAGAAGAAGATAAGAGATTTCACACAAGAGTCATAAAAAGCTTTTTCAATGGAGTGGAGGGGAGAAAGGCTAGGGGGAATGGGAGAGCTTTCATTCTCATCAGAAATGGCTCAGGGAGGAAATGGCATACACACTTACTAGGGTGAAGAACTCTATCTCACCCTGGAGAAGGATAGGAGGAAAGGGATGGGATGGGATGAGGGGGAAGGGGGGTACGGAAGGGGAGAATAGGTGGTAGAAGAGAGGGAAGATCAGGGGAGAGGGTACTCAGATTCAACACACTTTTGGACAAGGTCAGGATGAAAGGAGAGGAAGAATAGAATAAATGAGAGTGGGGAGGCATAGAGTGGAGGTACAGTTAGTAACTCTGGGAAAAATAGTGAAGCACCTTCTCTGGTGGACTTATGCTAAAGAAATCAATTCACACCAGAGATGGAGCCATTGGAATCTAAACACAGACTGAAGTACAATTTTTTTTCTCTCCCTCTTTCTATTAAGGTTTCTCATTTTCTTGGGAAGGGGGAAGGGGGTTTATGTTTACTGTTATGTTTACTGTTATAACAAATTCAATTTACATCAATGCATGGCATGGAAACAATGTAGAGAGTAATCAGACAGCATTCTGTGGGTGGGAAGGGAAAGGAGGGGGGAGGAAAAATTGTAGAATTCAGAGCCTTGCAAACAATGATGGGTACATATTACTATTGTGTATAATCAGAAAGCAAATAAAATGTTAAAATATCAAGAAAAAACAGACATGAAGAAAAGAATGAAATGTTTTCATAATATTTTTCCCAACAACTGGGGAGAAGGTTCTAGTGACCTTGATAAACTATCTTAACCAGAATGAAAAATTTTTCACAGTTAAAATGTCAGCCAAGTTAGTGAAAAGAGTCTTATCATAAAATAGGTGCATGATTTTCCATTATTTTTAATTTAAGGCAATGGGGTTAAGTGACTTGCACATGGTCACACAGCTAGGTAATTAATAAGTGTCTGAGGCCGGATTTACCTGAGGTCCTCCTGACTCCAGGTCAGAAGCTCCTTCCAGTACCCCCTCCTGACTGACACATTGAAAGAGACCCAAGAGACTTTGAGCTCTGATTATCTGATTGGTTCCTTCTGCTCTGCCTCAAGAATGATGCACTCGATGATTGGATGACCCCTTCCTTATGCTGCTTCCCTTTCACTTGGGCTCCAGACCACAGCAGTGGGAAGGGCAGCCCCTGGCACCTGGCCCCTCTGATTGCCCTCTCTGATAGACCAGAAGCTCCAGAGTATTATCCAAGCAGTACCTGTGCGGGGCTGAAGAGTGAAGGGAACAAAGCATCTGTTCTTGGATTCTTGGTGCTCCTCTACTCTCCCCAGAGCAAAGCCCCTGCTGACCCCTGAGAAAAAGTTTGGAGAAGAGGAATGTTGTGGGGAAATGAGGTTAAATATTCTCCTTTGACTTTAAGAGAAATTGAAGACCAGGTTGACAAGGCCTTTAGAAATACTAAAAACCACAACATTTCCCCCACAACTCCCAATTTAACCTCCAGTGTCACTGACATCGAGGACTAGAGAACTGAATGATCCTATGTGAGTTTATTCACAGCCTCTTAGGTTCAGAGGTGAAAAGGAATTAGAGTTTGAGACCCCCACAACCTTCTTTGACTGGTAGGGGAAATTAAGGACAAAGGCACTGAAAGGACTTGTGTGAGATCACCAACACTTCTTTAGACATTAAGCTAACAGTGTCCTAAGAGGATATGGGACACAAGACCTTTGGGTAACTAACAATAAAAGTTGAGGACAAGGGACTCTAAGAAACCTGTGTGAGATCTACAACTGTACCAGAACAATTTTAGAGAACAAAACACCTCCACCTTCAGTGTGGGTGTGGAAAACTGAGACCTAGGGAGTTAACCTGTGTAAGATCACATTAAGGGTTCTAGGACTAGAACTAACAAGGTCTTCAGAACCCTTAAGGTTTGACCCCTCAAGAGCCCCCTCCCTCATACCATGATTCTAGGAGAAACTGAGGTTGACAGAAGTGAAGGGTACTGTGTGAGAGCACCCAGAAACTTGTAGGTATAGAAATTGAAAGCCCTTTGGAGGTTTTGAACATTAAAAGCTTCAGATGGTCTACAGGGATGTTAGAGAACAAGACCCCCTACTTTCAGTAAATGTGGGGGAAACTGATGCCTAGCGAGCTGAAGGGACCTATGTGAGGAGACAAAGTCCTAGGCCTAGAGCTACAAGGAATCAAGATGTCTTAAGGGTTCAATATACCTCCCTCCTTTCACAGTGATTTTAGTGGAAACTGAGGTCTAGAAAACGAATGGGTGAGGTCACATACAGATGGATAGGTATAAAAGTGACAAGGGCTTCTGAGGTATTAGAGTCCAAGAAACCCCTCTTGTCCCCCGTGACTGTAGTGATAACTGAGGTTTAGAATGCTGAGGGACTTGTATGAAATCACCACAGACTCTTAGGTAAAGATAGAGCTGACATTGATTTCAGTGATTTGAGAGAACAAATCCCTTTAATGACAGTAGGGGAAACTGAGGCAAAGCAGACAAAACTCCTTTATAAAATCATCTAAAAGCTCCTAAATAAAGAGTAGTTGACAAAGCCTTCAAAGACCTTGGAATCCAAGACAACCACCACTGAGACTTTAGGGGAAACAGAGATAGAGCTAAAGGGGTAATCTAAGACCTTAAATATTAAGAGACCCCACCAGCCCCTGTGAAGGTAGGGGAAACTGCAGGGATCTCCATGAGAGGCGAAATGGATTTCAGAGACTTGAGAGAACAAGCCCCTTTAGTGACAGTAGGGGACACTGAGGCAAAACAGAAAAATCACCTTTATGAAATCACCCACAAGATCCTAGCTCAAGAGTTGACAAGGCATTCCAAGACATTAGAAACCAAGACAACCACCACTGAGACTTTAGGGGAAATTTATTTCTGGAGGTTAAAAAGACATTTCTGAGAGCGTCCAGATTCCTAGTTATAGAACTAAAGAGGTCATCTAAGGCCTTAGATGTTAAGAGACCCCACCAGCCCCTGTGAAGGTAGGGGAAACTGCAGGACCTCTGTGAGAACACCCAGGAGCTCTAAGGAGAGAGCTGAAAATACTTTAGAGATTTGGGACTACATAGCCTCGAGATTACTAAAGGGTAAAATGAGATGTAGGGGACTGACAGGACCTGGGTGAGATGAGCAACTGTTTCTTAGACATTTAGCTGAAAAGGGCCTCAGAGATATTAACCTACGTGTCCTTCAGATTACTACAGAAAAAATTGGGGCCTCGGGAAACAAAGGAACCAGTAGGAGATCGCACACTAGAACCCCAAGTCTAGAGCTGACAATTTTAGAGAACAAAACACCTCCACCTTCAGTGTGGGTATGGAAAACTGAGACCTAGGGAGTTTACCTGTGTAAGATCATATCAGGGGTTCTAGGACTAGAACTAACAAGGTCTTCAGAACCCATAAGGTTTTAAGCCTCAAGAGCCCCCTCCCTCATACCATGATTGTAGGAGAAAGTGAGGTTGACAGAAGTGAAGGGTACTGTGTGAGAGCACCCAGAAACTTGTAGGTATAGAAATTGAAAGCCCTTTGGAGGTCTTAAACATTAAAACCTTCAGATTACTAAAGGGGAAACTGAGGCCTGGGCAACTGAAAGAGCTAAGTGACTTCACAACCATTCCCTGAGGCACAGAGCTCTAAAGCCCTTCACCAAAGTTAGAGGCTAACACATCCCTCCCCCTTTCCGCCCCACAGTTACTACAGGAGAAAACTGTGGTCTAGGAAACTGAAGAGAGTTATTTTGTGTGTGTGTGTGCGTGTGTGTGTGTGTGTGTGTGAAGACCTGAAAATACATGAAATTATTACTATTCAAAATATATCCTTCATGGGGCAAAATATTGACCAATCTGAATTGTTTTTTAAAATAATGAAAAATTAAATTTTTGTTAAAAGATAAATAATTTATTTGAATTTAACATAACTTAACCCACTGCTGATAATTGAAAAAAAGTAATTGCACTACCGAAAACACACAAGCAAACATTTTGCTGAAAATTTTTGTTTATTTTCCGTTACCAATAAAGCCTTAGAGACACAAATCCATGAATATTTTCCTTTGATACAAACTGCTCTTAATATGAATCATAATCTTAGTGATCATAATAAGTTTTTTGGGGAAAGGGGTGATATATATATATATATACTAATTTTAAAAGTTTGTCATATCTAATCTGAAAACTTTATATTTGTTTAGTAATGAATATTATTACAAAAAAGGGAAAAAATCACCTGACTGGTGGAAGCAGAATTAGGCCTTAGAACACAAAATGTCAGAAATATGAGGTTTCTGAGAACATTGAGTGTCCTGTGCTTTGAAAATTTCTTTACAGTAAAAGTTTGGAGGTGGGAAGGGGGCTTAAGGGCTGTTGCTTGCTGCTGTTACTGAATATCAGAACTTGAAAAGGCACAAAAAATTCAGAAAATCAGAACTGCAAGGTCAACAAGAACAGGAATTCTTAAGTTGTATAAAATGTCTAAATCATAACAGGTCACCAGAACTTGCCCTAAGAGCATAGGGAGGGACCTTAGAAGATAACAAATGAGAGATGTCCAGAACCTAAGAAAATGAATTTCTAGAGTCAGTGGGACCTGGGGACAGAGAAGGCCAGGACTGGGAGTATCCACAGAGTAGAAAATGGCAGAAGTAGGAGAGTACTTAGAAAAAAGGATATACATACTATCCTAGTCTTTAGTTCACAGAATGTGGAATGTGAGTCGCCTTGAAGGCAGAGAATGGCAAAATTGGGGATGCTGGGTGATGGTAAATCATTAGCTCTAGAACAGAAAACATTGTCAATTGGAATCAGTTTGCTTAGTTCTTTGCTCAATGGACTAAAGTATGGGGAAAAACAGATAATTTAAAAATCAAGAAATCAGGGTCAATTTTAGAATGAATTTATTCATTCACATCAATATATTTTATTTCAGTCATAGCAGTAATACATCATTTAAAATTTAAAAACATTTATTTATTTGTTTATTCAACTATATGCAATGGTAATTTTTGCCAGCCATTTTGGCAATGTTTTGAGTTATACCAGTTTTTTTCTCTCTCCCTTCCCTTCTACCTCCCTCTGACAGAAGGCAATAAGATATAAGCACTATATTCATAACCATGCTAAACAAAGACTGATACTGAACATGTTGTGAGAGAAGGATGAAAACAAAATGGAAAAATTTAGAGAGGAAAAAAGTGACATAATACATAAAACAATTTTTAAAAAAATAATATGCTTTGTTATTCATTTAAATTCTACAGTTCTCTTTCTGTATATCAGTGGTATTTTCCATTACACCTTTTAAAATTTTCTTTGAATAAGTTTCTGCTGAAATGAACACATCATCATGGTTGATTACCACCCCATGTTGTTGTTTATATGTATACTATTCTTCTGGTTCTGTTCATTTCACTCAATATCAGTTCATGACATTTTTTTCAGACTTTTCTAAAATCCAGTCCCTCCTGATTTCTTACAGAACAGGAGTATTTCCTCACATACATATACCACAATTTGTTTTTTCATTCCTCAATTGGTGGGCATCCCCTCAATTTCCAATTCTTTGTCACTACAAACAGAGCTATTGCGAATAATTTTGTACATGTCGGGATTTTACCCTTTTTCAATGATCTTTTCCAAATATAGTCTCAGTAATGGTATTGATGCATCAAAAGGTATGTGAATTTTATTTTCCTTTCAGCATAATTCTACGTTGTTCTCCAGAAAGGTTAGATCAGTTCACAACTCCACCATAAATGTATTAGTGTCCCAGTTTTCCCACCTCCCCTCCAACATTGATCATCTTCCTCTCTAGACATATTGGTCAATATGAGAGATGTGAAGTGGTGTCTCAGAGATGTTTTAATCTGTACCTCTCTAATCAATGAATGAGAGCAATTTTTCTTATGACTATACATAACTTTCATTTTTTTTTTGTTTGAGAATTACCTTTCCATATCCTTTGATCATTTGTTCACTTGGGAATGACTTGCTTTTTTCTGTAAATTTGGCTCAGTTCTCTGTATACTTTAGTAATGAGTCCATTGTCAGAAACACTGGTTATAAAAATTGCTTCCAAATTTATTACATTCCATTTAATCTTAGATCAGGTGATTGTGTAAAACCTTTTTTAATTTAATGTAACCAAAATTATACAGTTTATTTTTCATAATGTTTGCTGTCTCTTCATTGGTCATAAATTACTCCCCTTTCTAGAGATCTTACAAGTAAACTATTCTTTGTTCCCCCATTGACTAATATTATATTATCTTTTTATTTTTAAACCCTGCACCCATTTTGAAATTATCTTGGTATAGGGTGTAAAATGTTGGTCTATACCTAGTTACTGCCATACTATCTTCCAATTTAACAAGTTTTTATCAAAGAGTGAGTTTTTATCATAGAAACTGGAATCCTTGAATTGATCAGATTGCAATAGCACTTACTGCTGTTTCGTTTGTATCTAATCTATTCCTCTGATCCACAATTCTATTTCTTTTTATTATTTTGAATTTATTTATTTTTTTGAATTTTCCAATTATCCCCCATTCTCTCCTTTCCTCTGCCCTCCTCCCACATAAGTCAGTCTGTTATTATTTACATTGTTTCCATGATAGACATTGATCTAACTTGAATGTGTTGAGAGAAAAATCACATCCTTAAAGAAAAAAATAAAAAAGGGGAGCACAATTACATAATAAGATTATGGGTTTTTTTCTTAAATTAGAGGTAATAGTCTTTGCTCTTGGTTCAAACTCTGTTGAAATTCCACTATTCTTTCTGTGGATAAACACCCCAAATTTGTCCCTGATTGTTGCACTGATGGAATGAGCAAGGATGTTAATTTTGATCATGAACTTCATGTTGCTGTTATGTATACAATGTTTTTCAGTTTCTGCTTATCTTGCTCCACATCAGTTAATGCAAATCCCTTCAGGCTTCTCTGAATTCCTATCCCTCCTGGTTTCTAATAGAACAATAGTTTTCCATAATGTTCATTTACCACAGTTTGTTCAGCCATTCCTCAATTGATGGACATTCATTAATTTCCAGTTCTTTGCCACCACAAACAGAGCTGCTATGAATTGTTTTCCAAGTAATGTTTCTACCCTTTTTCATCATCTCTTCAGGGTGTAGACCCAGTAGCCAACACTTTGTTTTTTAATCAGCACCAAACAGTTATGATGACTGATGCCATATAATAGAATTTTAGATGTGGTGTGGCTAGATTGCTTTCCTTTGCATTTTTTTTCATTAATTCCCTTGATATTCTTGACCTTTATTTCCTCCATATGTATTTACTTACTAATTTTTCCTACCTCATTAAAGTAATTTTTTTGGAAGTTTCATTGATATGGCACTAAATAAATAATTTAATTTAGGGAGAATTATCACTTATATTATCTTGGTCTATTCATGAGCAACTGACTTTTGCCCAGTTATTTAGATCTGATTTTATTTGTATTAAAAGGGCCTTATAGTGGATTTCATAAAGCCTCTGTGTCTCCCTTGACAGGTAGACTTCCAAGTATTTTATGTTGTCTAAAGTGATTTTCAATGGGTTATCTCTTTCTATCTCTTGTCACAGTAGTTTGTGAGTAATACAGAGAAGTGCTGAAGATTTGTGAGAGTTTGTTTTATATCCTGTGACTGCTAAAGTTGCTAATTTTTTCCAGTAGTTTTTTATATGATTGTCTAGGATACACAAGCTATACCATCATATCATCTGCAAAGTGTGAGAGTTTTGTTTGTTCATTACTAATTCTTATTCCTTTAACTTCATTTTCTTCTCCTACTGCCAAAGCTAACATTTCAAATACAATATTGAATGATAATGGGTATAATGGGCATCCTTCTTTCACAGTTGATCTTATTAGGAATGCTTCTAGGTTATCCCTATTACAAACAAGACTTGGTGGTTTCAAATAACTACTGCTTATCAGGTTAATGAACATTTCATTTATTCCTTTGCTGTCTAGTATTTTTAGTAGGAATCAGTAATGCATTTTGTCAAAAACTTTTTCAGCATCTATTGAGATAATCATATGCCATTTGTGCATTTTGTGATTGATATGGACAATTATTCTGATAGTTTTCAAAAAAATTGAACCAATCCTGCATTCCTGATATAAATTCTGCTTGATTGTAGTGTATCACCTTAGTGATAACTTGCTGTAACTACTTTGTGAATATTGTATTCAAAATTTTTGTATCTATATGTATTAGTAAAATTGCTCTATAAAATTCTTTCTGTTTTTGACTTCCTGGTTTAGATATCAGGACCATATTGGCATCATGAATGAATTTGAGAGAGTTCCTTTTTCACCTATTTTTTCAAATAGTATATATAGAATTGGAATCAATTGTTCCTTGAATGCTTGGTGAAATTCACATTTTTTAAAAATTTTATTTATTTAAGGCAATGGGGACAAGTGACATATCGAAGCTAGGTAACTATTAATTTTGGGGGGCTGGATATGAACTCAGGTCTCCCTGACTCCAGGGTCAGTGTTTTATTTACTGCATCCCATAGCTGCTCTAGAATTCACTTGTGAATTCACCTGGCCCTGAAGATTTTTCTTAGGGAGTACAATGATGGCTTGTTGAATTTGTTTTTACTGTAACAGGGTTATGTAAGCATTTAATTTCCTCTTCTTTTAACCTGGGCAATTTAAATGTTTTAAAATATTCATTCAGTTCACTTAGATGATCAACATTATTGCCATGCAATTGAGCAAAACAGTTGTGTAGTATTACTTTAACTTCCTTCTTATTGGTAGGGAGTTCATCTCTTTCATTTTTGATACTAGTGATTTGGTTTTCTTCTATCTTTTAAAAATTAAATTAACCAATTATTTATTTATTTCATTGTTCTTTTCATAAAACCAACTCTTTGTTTTATTTATGATTTAAAAAAATTTCTTGCTTTTGACTTTATTAATTTCACCTTTAATATTATGAATTTCTATCTTGGTATTAAACAGAAGATTTTTAATGCATTCTTTGTCTGATTCTTTTAGTTGCATGGTCAGTTCATTGACCTCTTTCTCTATTCTATTTTTGCAAGTATTTAGAGATATAATATATCCCCAATAACTTTTGGTATATTGTCTCATTATTGTTATTGTCTTGAATTTAATCATCAATTTTTTCCATGATTGGTTGTATGATTCATTCTTCAAATTAGGTAGTTAGTTTCCAACTAATTTTAGGTCTATCTCTCCATGGCCCTTTATTGTACCTGATTTTTATTACTTTATTTATTATTTTTTGTATTATTATCTTGGTCTGAGCAGAATGCAGTCTATATTTTTACCTTTTTGCATTTGATTATGAGGATTTTAGCCCCTAATATATGATCAGTTGCTGTGTAGGTGTCATGTACCACAGAAGAACTGTATAAATCCTTTCTATCCCCATTCAGTATTCTCTAGAGGTCTATGATATATAAGTTTTCTAACATTCTTTTCACCTGGTCAACTTCCTTCTTGTGTATTTAATGGTTTAGATTTATCTAATTCTGATAGAGCGAGGCTGAGATCTCCCACCAATAGAGGTTTGCTGTCTATGTCTTATTGTACCTCATTCAGCTGCTTGTCTAAGAATTCAGATGATAGACAACTCGGTGTATACAAATTTAGTATTGAAATTGTTTCATTGTCTATGATACCTTTTAGGAGGATATAATTTCCATCCTTATCTCTTTTAATGACATCTGTTTTTACAACTATTTTGTCTGAGATAAAGATTGCTAATCCTGCTTTTATCACTGTAGCTGCAATGAAATACCTTTATAACTTTAATCCGTTATTCCTTTACTCTGTGTGTATCTCTCTGATTCAAATGTTGTTTCTTGTAAGTAGCATATTGTAGAGTTCTGGGATTTAGTCATGTTTGGTGTCTGCTTCTATTTTTTGGAAGAATTCATCCCATTCATATTTACAGTTATAATTAGTATCTATTTAGTGCCCTCAATGTTATCTCCCCTCAGATTGCAATTCCTCTTCTTTCATCTTATTCTATCTCCCCAGTGTTTTGTTACTGATTATCACCTACCTCAATGTGTTTTCCCTTCCATCTACCACCCTCCCATTTCTTTGCCCTTTCCCTTCCATCCCTTACCCATTCTCTCACTCAACTCTTTTAGTTTTAATCTTTGAAAGGTTTGATAAATTTCTAAACTCAACTGAGTGTGTGTGTTAATTCTTCTTTGAGTCAAATCTGATGAGAATAAGATTCTGCCCTTCTTTCCCTCTATTACAATAGGCCCTTTGCACATTTTTATGTGATTCAATTTACCCCATTTAACCTGCCCCTTTCTGACATCTCTTTACAATTCCCACCCTTCTTAATGAAATATTTTTTTAAATCATTCTATCAAATTCATGGTCATTTCATGAATGTCCATACTTTCAGCCTAACTATATCAACATTAATAGAGTTACAATTCTCAAGAGTTATGAGAATCTTCTAGGTGGGGATGTAACCAGGTTAATCTGACTGGATAACATTTTTTTTCCTTTTCCCCTGTTTACCATTTCATGTATCTCTTGGGTCCCTTGTTTGAAGATCAAATCTGCTGTTTAGCTCTGGTCTTTTTCATCAGAAAAATTTGATACTAAGCAGTATCTATCTAAAACCATAAACAAATAATGTATAAATGTACATAAGTTAGGAGTATTTACAATAAGATCAGGAGTGAAACAAGGATACACATTATCATTAACATTACTATTCTTTATACTTTTAGAAAATTAAGTTTTAGAAATAAGATACATAAAAGAAATTGAATGACTTAGACTTTGACAATGAGGAAGCAAAACTTTCATCTTTTGGTAGATGATATGATGGTATATTTAGAGAAACAGAGAAAATAATCTAAAAGACTACTTTGAAACAATTAACAACTTCAGCAAAGTAGCAGAATATAAAATATACCGAAATAAATCACCAACATTTCTATATATGAACAATAATGTCTGAAGGTAAGAGACAGAAAGAGAAATTCCATTTAAAGTACTGGCAGACAACATAAAATACTTGGCAATCCAGCTCCCAAGAAACTATATAAATATAATTAGAAAACATTTTTTACATAAATAAAATCAGATCTAAATAATTGGAAAAAGTCAATTGCTCATGACTAGGGTAAGCTAATGAATTAAAAATGTCAATTTGACTCAAATAAAATTACTTATTTAGTGCCACACCAATGAAACAACCAAATAACTCTTTTACCATACTAGGAAAAAACAGTTACAAAAAACATCTGGAGCAACAAGAATAGCAAAATTATTAATGAAATACAATGATAAGGAAGGTAATCGATATGTACCAAATTTAAAAATATACTATAAAGAGGTAGTAATCAAAACTGTTGGGTACTGATTAAGAAAAAGATATTTAGAACAGATAATGTCAGGTAAAATTTTGAATTACAATTCAGGTTTTGACATCAGAAATGCATTATGTTACCCTAAAGGTTCTTTTCAGGTGAAAATAAAGAAGCCAAATCATAAACCAAATCCGAAATTTTTGAACTACCGTTTTGGATGATTTTCATTTCTGAGACTAGAATGAGAAGCAGAATGGCTGGTAGGAAATCAAGCTTACTTTTCTGAAACAGCTTTCATCATTCAGGATTTGGCAAATGAAATGGATAGAAGAGCAAGGAATCTTTCATCTGAATTGTCAATAAAAACTCAAATAGTTCAGTGAAACATGCACCATGAAAGCATAATGCTATGAGAAAAATAAGGTAAGGAATACTTGAAAAGAATCAAAGGAAGAGAAATAAAGTAATCACTAATTTTTTTACTTGATCTTCAAATACATTAATTCCCCAATGCAAGGTACTCTAGTTCAAAATTTCCATTCAGAATTCAATTTTTATCATGAGATTTCATTTGAGAATTCTTTTATTTTCAGAAAACCATATCATAAAGGGACTGAAATTTAGAATAGAGATATATGTAAATTTATTTCATTTAGATATCATATTGTCATTTTACATCTTTTATTTGAACCCATTTTGTGAAAATAATAATATAATTGAGATTTCAAAAGTACTGATTTATCTTGAACTTCACCAAACAGAATTTCTTACTATGTGACTATTGAAATTACAGGATTTTATTTGTATAATTGGAAACCTTTGTAAATTGTTATAACTGTTTGCAATTGACTTTGAACATCAGAATTTTGTTTTCTATTTACCAGCACAGTGGGAGGTGAGTAGAGACTGGAAAGGTATTTAGTCACTGTTGCGTTGTGTTTTTTTTTAGGTTTGTTTTACAAGGTAGTGGAGGTTAAATGGCTTTCCCAAGGCCACACAGCTAGGTAATTTTTAAGTGTCTGAGGCCAGATTTGAACTCAGGTACTCCTGACTCCAGGGCCGATGCTCTATCAACTACACCACCCAGCCACCCCAGCCACTGTTGTTTTGGTGATTAACGGAAGCACTTCAAGCACTTGGAGATCTTACTGGCATACTTGTCTCCTTTATAATCCTTGTCTCCTCACACAACAACACTTGCCTGGGGAAGACTGAAAGTGTTCAGGAAGTGGGACTCTACATAATATGGACCAAAGAAATTATTATTTTCCTTTCATGAGTTTTTCGAAGATAGAAAGCCTAATTGACCTTCATTTTAGAGGGCAGTTTTGAAAGTGGCAGGCTGGTGGGAACTCAATATTTCACTTCAGAAATGGATCTGAGGATTCAGATATCCCTGTTAGAAGTGGAGTTCTGAGCAAGTTATCTCACATCTGAATTTTAAATCAGAACTCAAAGAGGCCAATTAAAAATACTTTGTGACATCCTAATGTTATGTGATAAGAGAAATTGAAAACTCTGAATGAAGAAGGGAAAGAAAATTGGAAAATCATTTAGATCAAAAGTTCTTGTTAGACCTTACTTTCTAAAACCAGTATTTCAGTCTGTTTACCGAACAAAAAAGACTTGATTACATAAGTGAAATAGATGGAAGAAATTTTGATTATCATTTCTGAATCAGGTTTTAGAATACATAATGTCAGGAGAAATTTTGAATTTTCAATTCGTGTTTTTACATCAGTAGTGATTTATGTCACCCAAAAGCTTCATTCCTGCTGAAAATAAAGAAAAGAAATCTAAAATCGAATCAGAAATTTTGCAACCAGCATTCTGAATGATTTTCATTTCCGAGAATCAAATGAGAAGCTTAATCACTTTTAGGAACTCAAACTTACATTTGTGAAACAGATTTCATTATTCTGGTTTTGCCAACTGAAGTAGATTGAAGAGCAAGGAATCTTTCATCTGAATTGTGAAGTACAACTCAAATAGTTTCAGTGAAACATGCACCATGACAGCATACTATGAGAATAAAAGGTATAGAATACTTAGGAAGAATTAAAAGAAGAGAAATAAAGTAATCAATAGTTGTCTTGGACCTGAACTTCAAACACCTTAATTCCCCAATGTGAGATACTTTAATTCAAAATTTCCATTCAGAATTCAATTTTTATCATGAGATTTCATTTGAGATTTGTTTATTTTCAGAAAACCATATCATAAAGGGAATGAAATTTAGAATATATATATATATAAATTTATTGCATTTAGATATCATATTCTCATGTTACATATTTAATTTCTGAACCCATTTTGTAAAAATAATAATAAAACTGAGATTTCAAAAGTGCTGGTTTCCCCTAAATTTCACCAAACAGAATTTTTTCCTTTAGGGCTATTGAAAATACAGGATTTTCTTCGTATAATTGTTGGGAAATTTGATAAATTTTTATTATTATCTCCTGGTGCCTATCAGCATCAGAAGTTTGTTTTCCTATTTACCAGGACAGTGGGAGGTGATTAGAGACTGGAAAGGTATTTCGGCAAAGTTGTTTTGCTGAATAAAGGGAGGACTTGGAGCACGTGTAGATCTTGCTGGAATACTTGTCTCCTTTGAAATCCTTGTCTCCCAGGACACCAACACTCCCCTGGGGAAGATTGACAGTGCAGAGGAAGTGGGATTCTACATAAAAGGGACGACAGAAATTGTTATTTTCTTTTCAGGAGTTTTTCGAAGATAGAATGCCTGCATCAATTATGAATTTCAGTTTGGATTTTTACATGATAAAAGCATTTTGACATCACATAGTGCCTTCAGAACTGTGCTCAGACAGTCATATACCAAAACATATTCAAAGCTTGGAAATTAATCTTTTGTTTTCAACACATTTTGGACACCAAAATTTCAAACATTCAAGCAGGCAGTAATTTAAGATTTCATTCCAGTAATTGATTTGATTATTTAGAATTTTCTATCAAAATTTCTATATGAGCAAGGAATCTCAAATGCAAATTTAAATTAGAAGGCAAATAGTTTTAATCAATAACTAATGATGTAATTATTTAAAATGACAAAATGAATTAAAAACATGGAAAGGAAAAAAAAAGGAAGAGAAACTGAGAAATCACTAGTTTTCCATGTCCATATGTTCAAATACTCGATTTTTGTAAAATGGTGTAGTAGGAACTGAAAATTTCCTTCATGAAATCAATTTCTGCCTTTAGATTTCATGACAGAATTGGGTCTTTGATGAACGATTATCAGATCATGACAGCAACTTTGAATTCAGATTGTTACATCAGAAACTGATGAATTAAACCTTATTCTGGCAAAATAGAAAGGAAATTTGTAGATGAAAAGTTCTTGTTAGATTTTACTTTCTAAAACCAGTATTTCAGTCTGTTTAGCTAACAAAAAAGACTTGATTACATAAGTGAAATAGATGGAAGAAATTTTGATTATCATTTTTGCATCAGGTTTTAGAATACATAATGTCAGGAGAAATCTTGAATTTTCAATTTGGGTTTTTTCATCTGAAGTGAATTATGTCACCCAAAAGCTTCATTCCTGGTGAAAATAAAGAAAAGAAATCTAAAACCAAATCAGAAATTTTGGAATCAGCATTCTGAATGATTTTCATTTCCGAGTCTCAAATGAGAAGCCGAATCACTTTTAGAAACTCAAACTTACATTTATGAAATAGATTTCATCATTCTGGTTTTGGCAACTGAAGTAGATTGAAGAGCAAGGAATCTTTCATCTGAATTGTGAAGTACAACTCAAATAGTTCAGTGAAACATGCACCATGACAGCATACTATGAGAATAAAAGGTATACAATGCCTGCATCAATTATGAATTTAAGTTTGGATTTTTACGTGATAAAAGCATTTTGACATCACATAGTGCCTTCAGAAGTGTGCTCAGACAGTCATATACCAAAATATATCCAAAGCTTGGAAATCAATCCTTTGTTTTCAACACATTTTAGACATTAGAATTTCAAGCATTCAGGCAGGTAGTAATTGAAGATTTCATTCCAGAAACTGATTTGATTATTTAGAATTTTCTATCAGAATCTCTATATGAGCAAGGAATCTCATATGCGAATTTAAATTAGAAGGCAAATAGTTTTAAAAAGTGACTAATGATGTAATCATTTAAAATGACAAAAGGAATTGAAAACCTGGAAAGAAAAAAAGGAACGGAAACTGAGAAATAACTAGTTTTCTATATCCATATGTTCAAATACTCAATTTTTATAAAAAGGTGTAGTAAGAATTGAAAATTTCCATCATGAAATCAATTTATGCCTTTAGATTTCATGTCAGAATTGGGTCTTTGATGAAAGATTATCATATCATGACAGTAACTTTGAATTCAGATTGTTACATCAGAAACTGATTATGGGTGGGCGGAGCCAAGATGGTGACAAGTAGGAATCCAGTCTTAGGAGCTCTCTGATAAAACTCATCAGCTAAGGACTCTAACTAAACTTTCAAGAGACAGAACACACAAAGGGACCCAGTGAGGCAGTTCTCCTACTCAAGGTAACTTGGAAAAGAGCAGAAAGGCTCTGCTCCCAGGGGTCGGAGGGGCGGCCCATCAAAGGGGTGGCCCACCAGAGGGAAAGAACTTCAGCCTCCTGGAGGCAGCCCCAGGGAGCAGGGAGTCTCAGCTCACAGCAGCGGGGGTGTCTCTTGAGCTGCACCCAGAGGAGCACCAGGTACAAACTGGGGGAACAGCGGGGGACCTCTGCCAGAGGGAGCACATGGAGCCCAGCCCTCAGGGTACACAGCAAACAGAGTGGTCTCTGTGCAGCCCAGATCCAGAATCAGAAGCAGGCAGAGCCCGGAGCAGGTAAGCAGGAGCCTCCAGGGCATGAGCCCACTGAGCTGAGGGAGGGGAGTGAAGAGAAACTGCTATCTTGGTCCTCTGGCCCTGGAACAGGACTCTGGGACTCTGACCACATTCAGATCCTGATCGCAGTCTAGCCCCCCCCCATAGAACAGCAGCCCCCGCCCACCTCAGTCCCGTGGCAGAGGGAGGTGCTTATGGTCATTCACAGACCAGGAGGGAGGACAGAGCCTAACACACTGAGACCCTTGTGGGAGTGTCCCAAAAGCTCAGGAAGCACCCCCAAACCAGGCCCAGGCTGGGAAAATGAGCAAGCAGAGAAAAAAAAGGAAGACTATTGAAAAATATTTTGAAAATGAGCCCAAGAAGGATCAAAATACTCAGTCTGAAGATGAGGAAGCACAAGCTCCTGCATCTAAAGTCTCCAAGAAAATCAGAAATTGGGCTCAGGCTATGACAGAGCTCAAAAAAAAGACTTTGAAAATCAAATGAGTGAGTTGGAAGAAAAACTGGGAAAAGAAAGGAGAGAGATGCAGGAAAAACATGAAAATGAAGTCAGCAGCTTAGTCAAGGAAATCCCCCCCAAATGGTGAAGAAAATAGCATACTTAAAACCAGCTTAGGTCAAATGGATAAAACAGTTCGAAAAGTTATTGAGGAGAAGAATGCTTTAAAAAGCAAAATTGGCCAGATGGAAAAAGAGATAAAAAAAAACTCTCTGAGGAGAACAAATCCTTCAGACAAAGATTAGAATTCATGGAGATTGATGAATTTACCAGAAATCAGGAATCAATACTTCAAAACAAAAAAAAATTAAAAATTAGAAGAAAATGTGAAATATCTCATTGAAAAAACAACTGATATGGAAAACAGACTTAGGAAAGATAATTTTAAAATTATTGGAATACCTGAAAGTCATGATCAGGAAAAGAGCCTTGACATCATTTTCAAAGAATTACTACAGGAAAATTGCCCTGATATTCTAGAAGCAGTGGGCAAAATAGAAATGGGGAGAATCCACCGATCCCCCAGAGAAAGTGATCCCAAAAAACCAATCCCTAGGAATATTATAGCCAAGTTCCAGAACTCCCAAGTCAAAGAGAAAATATTACAAGCAGCCAGAAGGACACAGTTCAGATATTGTGGAGCTGCAGTCAGGATCACACAGCACTTAGCAGCAACTACATTGGAAGCTCATAGGGCTTGGAATAAAATATACCAGAAGGCAAAAGAGCTTAGAATGCAGCCAAGAATGAACTATCCAGCAAGGCTGAATGTCCTCTTCCAGGGAAAAAGATGGACTTTCAATGAACCAGGGAATTTCAAATGTTCCTTTTGGAATGGTCAGAGCTGAAGAGAAGGTTTGATCTTCAGACACAGGACTCAGGTGAAGCATGGAGATTGGAGGAAAGGGGGGAAATATGAGGGACTTAATGAGGATGAACAGCATGTATTCCTGCATAGAAAAATGACACTGATATTACTCATATGAAACTTCTCAGTTAATAGAGCAGGTAGAGAGAGCTTTTATAGTTGAAGCACAGGAGAAAGCTGAATTCGAAGATGAAATATGGTGCAAAAATGGAGTCAATAGAAAAAAAGGGAAATGCAATGGGAGAAAGAAAAAGGAGAGGGGGGAATAGTCCAAGATATTTCACATAAGATTTTTTTATTACAATGATCTATTGCAATGATATGGAAGGGGGGAGGCAAGGGGGAATGAGGGAACCTTTGTTCTCATCAGAGATCACTAGGAGAGGAAACAGCATATATACTCAATGGGGTATAGACATCTGGAGTAAGAAGGAGGGGGGAGCAGGGGGAAGGGGCGGGGATGTGAATAAAGGAGGAGAATGGACCATGGGGGAAGAGAGTGGTCAGATATAATACATTTTCTTTTTTATTTCTTGCAAGGGGCTGGGATTGGAAGACCTGCCCAGGACCATGGGGTCAGGTGGATTCTGGGCCTAAGGGGTGGTATGGGGGCTCAGGGCTTCTTGGCACCAGGACCAGGGATCTGTCTGCTGAGTCAGTCAACGACCCTACAGCAGAGTCAGAGTGAAAGGAGAGAGAAAATAGAGTATATGTTAGTGGAGAAATAAGAAAGGAGGGAGTTGCGATCAGCAATGGCAACATTGGAAAAATATGGAAGTAACTTTTGTGATGGACTTATCATAAAGAATGAGATCCACCCATGACATAGTTGTTGGTGTTGGAATAAAGACTCAAGCACATTTTTTGTTATTATTCGGGAGAGGGTGCAGGGCAGGTGGGGCTGGATGGCCTGCCTGGGGCCACATAGCAGGGTGATCTTTGGGTGTCTGAGGCCGGATTTGGACCCAGGTGCTCCTGGCTCAAGGGCCAATGCTCTGTTTGCCACCCAGCCACCCCTACTATTATTAGTATATTATTTTATTTTGGGTCTTTTTTTTTTCTTTTTCTTTTTTTTTTCATGGCAGTGGTGATCGGGTGGCTTGCATGTCACACGGCTGGGTGATTGTTGGGTTTATGAGGCTGGATATGGGCTCAGGTGCTCGTGGCTCCAGGGCTGGTGCTTCGTCCATTGCGCCACCTGGCCATACCTGCAATTATTAGTATTTTTTTTATTTTAATTTTTTCTCTCCCCTTTACTTTTTTCACCCAAGCATGTCTATCTATATTCATGGGGGAGGAAGGGTATTTTGTTTACTTGTAAACAAGAATATTTTATTAATGTAAAAAAAAAACATTTGTACAAAATGAGAATAAAAATAAATTTTAAAAGAAAAAAGAAACTGCTTATGATATCCTATAGTCATGTTAGATGTAGTATTGGGATCACAAGATGTCAAAATAGAAGAAATATTAAGGTAGTCTACGTCTGAGTTGACCTTAACCCCAACAAACTGAGTGTTAGATTGGGAGTCCTGGGAGAACACAGAGATTCATTCCTGAAAGAGGGTGGGGACATTGTAATGTTCATTTCTGAATTAATTTTCTTTAATTAGACAGTTTGATTGCATTTTGAATTTAAATGTGGATTGTGCCATCACAAATGCATTGTGACAGCACAATACTACTTTCAATGTGTAGCTGAGAATGAGGAATGGCAAAACTGACTGGAAGATTGACAATTAAACAATTTCATTGGCTTTCATTTAAGAGGCCAGCTTTGAAACTTGAAGGTGGGTGTGAACTCAAAAATTCACTTCAAAAACTGAACTGAGAATTCAAATTTCCCTATTAGTAGTGGAGTTTTGAGCAAGGAATCTCACATCAGAATTGCCAATTAGTATTCGAGGAGGCCAATGAAAAATGCTGTGTGACATCCTAATATTACTTGATAATAGTCATTGAAAACTTTGAATGAAGAAGGGAAACAAAATTGAGAAATCATTACTTTTCTTTGAGCATCAGCTCAAATACCCTATTGGTCAACACTAGGGTAGTAGGGCCTGACAATTTCCTTTCAGAAATAGATTTTCAGAATCCAGAGTTCCTTTCTCAATTTGGTCTATGTAGACAGAATCATGATGGAAATTGTACTTTGAGGAAGGATTCATGAAAAATGAATTTTGGTACTGATTTGTCATGTTATATTTATTGAATTATATCTTATTATGGCAAAATAGAAACCAATTGTTAGATCAAAAGTTCTCCTTTGACCTTACTTTCCAAAAACTGTATTTCAGTCTGTTTGCCTATTCAAAAGACTCGATTACATAAGTGCAAATGAAGGAAGAAAATTTGATTATCATTTCTGTATCTGGTGTTAGAACAGATGTCAGCTAAAATTTTCAGTTTCAATTCAGGTTTTGACATCAGAAATGCATCATGTCATCCAAAAGCTCCTATGTCTGTGAAAATAACCAAGGCAAAACTAAAACCCAGTGAGAAATTTTGGAAGCAGCATTTTGGACAATTTTCATTTCAGAGACTCAAGTGAGAAGCAGAATGACTGGTAGGAACTCGGAGTTACATTTCTGAAATAGATTTCAACATTCAGGTTTTGCCAACTGAAGTGAATTGAAGTTCAAGTAATCTTTCATCTGAATTGTGAATTAAAATTCAAATAGTTCAGTGAAACATTCACAATGACATCATAATGCTATTTAAAAAAAGGAATAGAATACTTAGAAAGAAACAAAGGAAGAGAAATAAAGAATCCATTAGTTTTCATGGACTTGAACTTCAAATAACTTCATTGCCCAATGTAAATTACTCTAATTCCAAATTTCCACTCAGAACTCAATTTTTATCATGAGATTTCATTTGAGAATTCTTTTCTTTTCAGAAACCCATAATATAAAGGGACTGACATTGAGATTAGAGGTATGTGAACAGGCCATTTTTTATGTGAACACGGAGTCTGCTTTTTCTATACCAGTTTACCTATATGTGTTGTGATAGAAGTTGTAGTCAGGTGAAATATATTTTCTATTTTTATTTTTTATGTCTCATGTGGGAAAAAAGTTGCTCACAAATTTACATATTCCCCATAACAGACATCATGAACAAGGAGTGTCCATGAAATGTCAGATATTTTTCTTTAGGGAGGCAGAAATTATAAAAATTCCAATAAAGAAAATTGAATCAATTTTTTCTTTAATATGCATATCTGATTGCAACTCTATACATTCTATTTGCAAGTGTGTGGACAAGGTAGTGATGTCAACAAAACAGAGTTGGCAAATAAATTGAAATGTAGTTGGTGGCTTCTGAAATCTTGATATATATTCCCAAAGTCCCTATGACAAAATAACAATGCTGCATATTTTTCACTGTTTATGTTCCTTTGTTCAGATAGTGTTTTAAATCTGTGATTGCAACAGTGGCACGTGTGCTCACTCGTTCCTTCATTTTCTGGTTACATAAATAGATTTTGAAGGCCACATCTGACCCATAGGTGGTCAATTGGACATACTTGTTATAAAGGAAAAGACGGATGCTCCGGATTGAAGAGGGAGGGTTTTGCAGATGTAAAATTGGGGTGGAGTTTTCTATGTAACTTTAGATTAATGTAGTTATATTTAATATAGATTAATTTGGATGTATGGGTGTTCAGGGAACACCTCTGTTATGAAGACTTCCAAGTCCTTTTCAGGGCTGCTTTCTAATTTTGGTATCCATCTACTTTACCCAATTCTCAGCTGTGGCTCAAGGAAGTTATAGTATATGCAACAGCCACACCTCGGTAAATTTTCTCAGTAAAGAGGCTAAACCGGGGTGACTAAGGGGTCCCAAACCCATCAGTAAGTTTTAGCCATGTCTTTCTCAAACATCTGAAGAAGACTTGTCCTGGCATAATGAATGGATGGGATCAATTTATTGCAATCAGACCCTATAGAATTCTTACATCTTGGTCAGACATCAAAGATGCCAAGGTCATTTACTACATCCCAAACCATTACCAGTCTATCTTGCTACTGGACTTGGATGACTCAGGAAGAGAGAGTGAGCTTGATAATTTTTCTGAACTCTGACTCATTTAAATTAAATTTATTGTGTGAGTCAAAAGATAGCACACAAACTAGTTTACCATTTTTACCTACTTTATGGACTACTTTTGCCCAACCAATCCAGGGAAAAAATCTTCTGTTTACCTGCTGCTGTGATTGAACAGCTACAAAGTTTTCAGTCTTTAAAAAGTCTTGTTGAGGTGATTGATTAATCAATTATTAACATTCTGTTGTCCACAATAACACAAGTATCTATAGTATCAAATACCTCCCCTTCCAAGATGTAGAGGCAGTATGGTATAGGGCAGATGATTGTGAAGTCAGAGGACCTGGGTTCAAATTTTGCCTTTAATATTTGCAACCTTTGAAAAAATCATTTAACTCTCTGGGCCTCAGTTTACTTAATTAGCGACAGGAGGCACTAGATGACTTCTGAGATCTCTTCCATCTACATAGGTAAATGAAGGACATGAGCTGAACCTTATAGAAAGTAATAATTTTCACTCTAACAACAGCATTCACTTCCTTTTCAAATAAAATGACAAGTTTTAGTCTAACACATTACTTTTGACCTAGTCCCCCGATTCACTGACATTTCTGGACTGTCTTTCCCCAAGCCCTTCAGGTAAAAAATATGTAGGGTAAAATGATAATTAGATTTGAAGTCATTTTATCTAGAGTTGAATTGCCAGAAAGTGGTTGCTCTGGACAGTAAGGGCATTGTGTCCCCTCTAATCAGGAGTGATTTTTCAAAGATGGTTCTGATTGCAAATTGCATTTTCTCCCACATGGTTATGGTCTTTTAATTTGTGAGAAGATTGTGAGGAGTTAGAGTATGAAAGAGGGTGATTTTAGCCTAGAGAGGCTAACCTGCTTAGCAGCATTACATTTGCCAGTCTTCCTAATAAATTGTTACTGTAGATCTGGCTATATACAGATAAAAGCAGCAATGAACTGATTATTCAGGATATTAAATATGTTTTCCTCTTCAGTTGAACATTAGAAAACCTAGAGATGCTTCGGCAGATCCCTGAGGGGTGCCATCAAAGCAGAAAACCCAGGGAGTAAAGACAATGCTAGTTCTCAAAGCTAAAGAATAGCCTTTCCCTTGCATGGATCCATGCCCTTCCTCATCAAATAGTTATGTGCTCTAAGGACAAATTGTCCTCTAAAATTGATACTTACCGTCCATGGTTGTTATGAGGACCAAATGAAATGATAACATATAAAATGATCAGCAAACATTAATGAACTTTGGAAATGCTAACTATGGTTATCAGTTGTCATGGGGTAAGTACTAGAGAATTCAGGACAATTTAGCATGTTTGTCAGGATCTCAGCAGTTTGCTATGGAGTACTACTATTTGGTCTAGCAGGTTATGAAATGCCAAATTCATGAGACTGAAAATTTTCAATATTAATAAGGCTCATGAATGATGTCTTCTGCTCATTAACCCATCATGGATCTAGACCAGATTGTGTATTCCCTGGTGTCCCATTTTGATGAATATCAGTGCTCTTTACAACTAGTCCATAAGATTTGGTATTAATAGTAAAGGGTTATGATCTTCGATGGTAATGGTATTGAGATCATGAATCTTGTCTCATGAGCCACATGCCTCAACCACTCACCTGACACCTGTTCAAGAACTGAGACCTTATCAACCACTGATAACTACCCAGACCACACATTACTGTTTGAGTTATTTAAATATCTAGTTTGAGTTAAGTACCTGTTCAATTACTATTATAAACCCCCACTTTCCCTCTCTGAATTCTTCAGGTCCATCAGTACTAATCACATGACATCATATCAGAATAGTGAAAAAAGACAACTTAATGAAACCATTAGATGTTGCTATAGTGGGCAGAACCAGTGAAATTTAATCCAGGAATTCCTAACAAGGAGGTTCATATAATAAGGTCATTGAATCTCAAAGAAGGATCTTACCCCTGACCATGACTCAGAAAATCCATGCCCCCAGGCACAAGACAAACTCTCAAAAAACAAGACACAAATACTTTTCCTAGCCTAAAAGCAGTAAGTCACCCATCAACATATACCTGATTGCCTTTTCTTTCTACCCCTTTAAAAACTCATCCTGTCCTCAGTTGAGTTGGTTTCTCCCTTTGGGAGACCCACCTGCTCCTGGAGAATGTGATCCCCAAAATAAATGCCTTCATTTGAACTGGAGAAGTCTCTGAGTCTCAATTCTTTTTAGAGATAACCTGTGTCCTGAACCTCAACATGTTTGGTGACTCTGTATGGGGATTTCTCTAACTCCAAATCTCTCCAACATAAGGTAAACTCCTTCCCTTCACACAACTGTCACTCCAGCAGCCAGCTGGATAAGACGGGTGTAGCTTTTTGGGTCTCTCTGCACTTGGTAGATTCTTTCTAGTGTCATGCCCTGCTTGAGAACCCTGGGCTCTTTCCTTCCTGTGTGTATGGAACATGTGGAGATGGGTAGCTAGTAAAAGAGAAGGTAGAGTTATTCTGGGCTTACAGCACAAGGAGGTCTTCCCCTTTTACCATGGGACTCCCGATTAGATAGTCTCTCTCAAAATTGGGACAAATTAGACATCCAATACCTTAAAAAGGAGATACCACTACTTCAACATGTAGATATATATGTATGTAATGGAAATATAAAAGTTAAGGGTCATTGTTTTGTTGTCTTAGGTGAATACCTTAATAAATCCTTATCCTACCCTGAAAGGATCTTTGAGCTTCAGTCCCTTATCTAATGTGCCTGATTATATTATCTTTCTGCCCCTTAGAAGGTCATTCTCTCTTCAACTGAGTTGCTGTCTCCATTTGTAAGAGCAACTTGGTCTTGGGCAGTCTGGACCTCAAAAATAAATATTTTTCCCCTTGAATTGGAGAAACTGAGTTTGAATTCATTGGAATTTCAATATTTTGACCTGTGTCCTGACTTTAACACATGTACTTGACTAGTAAAAAAAATACATCTCTATTTTCATTTAAGTTAAGCATTTCCCCAAATTATTTAAAATCACTATTTAAAGGAATCCCTTGACTTCATCAGACTGCCAACTATTTCATATCATACAAAAGGTTAAGAAACTGTGATTTTTTAAAGAGGGGAGGAGAAGATTGAAAGTTAAAGCATTACCCAAAAGTGACCACTCACTATTTGCTGGAAGACCTCTAATGAGGCTGAATCTACCACTTCGTGTAACAGCTCATTCTGTATTTGATTATTTTTTTTGCAAGGCAATTGGGTTAAGTGACTTGCCCAAGGCCACACAGCTAGGCAATTATTAAGTATCTGAGGTCAGATATGAACTTAGGTACTCCTGACTCCAGGACCGGTGCTCTATCCACTACACCACCTTGCCGCCACCATATTTGATTAATTTTAATTATTGGTCAAAAGCTTTTTCTGACCTTGAACCTAAATTTGCCTTTCTGTACATTTTTTTTCTCATTTTTATAGGTAAACTGGAATGGCTGTTTATTCATTCACAACTCAACCATTTCCAACAGACTGTTTATTTATGTCCTGAGGTTGAAAAGTATTGGACTCCATTTATAAGGTTCTCTTGTGGTTAGAAAATTTATTGGAATGTTGTTAATATATGATAACATCAACATTATTTCTCAAATCATGATGCTGGAAAGAGAGGGTTCTATAAGTCATTTACTCGCTATGAAGTAAAATCTCTTTAAGCTTATATCATCTGACACCATGCTTTTAATTTGTTGTACCCATTAAAACACACATGTCTGATCAGGGTAGAGTGTGATGGAGCTGCTTTATTTCAGAGAACGAGACAACTGCTAAATTCTCTCTTTTTTTACAAGGCAGTCGGGTTAGGTGACTTGCCCAAAGTCACCCAGGCAACAGCCCCCAGCTGTTAAATTTTCAGTGTGAATGTTTACATTTCAGAAACAGGAAAGATAATACAAGTCAGGGCTTGATTTATGTTGTGCTGATTGTCTAGCCGTAAGAAAGTGATGCAAATTAAACTTAAAAAATTTGTTGTCGAAAAAAAAATTGAGAATTGAGGATGGGGTTTACTGATTGATAAACTTTTCCTAGCATAACCCTGAATTTTGGTCAGCCATATATGGTCATTGGAATAAATGAATAGACAAAACATAACCAAAGAATAGGGGGCAGTTAGGTGGTGCAGTGGATAGAGCACCGGTCCTGGAGTCAGGAGGACCTATGTTCAAATCCGACCTCAGATACTTAATAATTACCTAGCTGTATGACATTGGGCAAGTCACTTAACCCCTTTATCCCACAAAAAACATAACCAAAGAATAAGTCATAAAGATTAGCTTGACAGTGAAAATGTAGCAGAAAGCAGAGGAGTCTGTTATTATTTTTGACCATTTTCCATATGGTCCCAGTAAATAGTCATCACTCCTGTTCATACAATGGGAGGTAAAGATGGGCAAGCTTTTTTTTCTTAGCCCACTTCTAAATATCTAAACACATGGGCCATTCTCCAAGCACCATCCTAGGTCCAACTTGTAGATGAGTCATCTCCCCACAGTCTACCCCATGCCCATTATGGATTTTTAAACCTGGAAGCTGAGCAATAACATTTAAGTAACAGAATACTTAGCTATTAAGGACTCCTTTTTTGGTCTTGTGAGGACCATGGTGACGATGGGGATGGTGATGGTAAAGAATGTGAATCAGAAGCAAACAAAAATAGAATTACAGGGTGAATAATTGCTCCCCAAACAACTGCCAAACCTTCAGGGAAAAAATTTTGAGTCCTAATTGTCCTCTGTGTACTACTATTAACTTGGAACCCAATGTAGAGTGACAGATATAGTGAATTAACTCCTTTACCCCTCAGATGATGAATAAATGCATGTTGAAATGGCTGTTTGAATGTCTTCTCTAAAAATCAAACTAGTGACCCCTCGGGATTCTATAGAGTGGTCAGAAGAAGGTTGCACTGAAGTTGGAAATTCACCAAGAGCAGGAACTGCAAAAGCTAAGGGGGCTATCTCAGGGCTCTCACAATGATCTCCACAAATCAATCATTAGTGGGAAAGGTGTGGTGTTTTGATGACTAGTCCTTTTTCCATACAAAATTAAGTTACTTTGGGGATATGGAGGAAATAACTGAACATGGGGAATTGATCAGATTCTCTTTTTCATATTATTTTCCTGCCTTATACATGAATGATTTTGTGATAATCAAATCACATCATTCAGGTAGGAAAGAAAGAGATCATTCACACTGAACTGATGTAGATGATAATCCATTGACCTTTTCTGAATCCTCATTCTCTTGATCTCTCTGCAGTCTTTGACACTATGTCGATTAACTTCTGCTCATTAATACTCCTTTCCCTCTAGGTTTTTAAGAAATCACTCTCTCCTGATTCTCCTTCTATCTATCTGACTTCTCCTTCTCAGTTTCTTTTCTTCATCCAGATCAAGGGCTCTTACCATGGGGTTCATTAAAAGTTCTATCCTAGGCCCTCTCCTCTTCTCTAGTTATATTACTTCCTTCATGTGTTGATCTCATCAGCTCCCACAGATTAATTCCTATCTCTCTGCTGATGGTTCTCAAATCTACTTATTCTTTCCCAACTTTTCTTTTGACTTCCAATCTCACATTGCCAAATGTCTTCCATATATCTTTTTTTTAAGTTTATTTTAGTGGGGCAATGAAGTTAACTGACTTGCCCAGGATCACACAATTACTAGGTATGAAGTGTCTGATTTGAATTCAGGTCCTCCTGACTCCAGGGTTGGGACTGTATCCACTGGGCCACCTAACTACTCTAGAGATATGGCAAATTGGATATTCCTAAACTAAATGTCCAAAAACAGAGCTCACACTTCTACTCCTTTTTATCCTACAGGTGACTGGCAATTGGCCTGTTTTCTTCCCCATTAGATTGTAAGGTCTTTGAAGGCAAGGAGCATTATCATCATTAGGCATTTAATAAATTTTATTGACTGATTGATTATATCCTAATGATTTTTTTTGGATATTCAATGTAGAGGTCTCAGGAGGATTTGAGGTGAGACCAGAGTCCCATGGTTCCTTATTATTTTTGGAAATGAAAGAGTTCTCTGATTCTTCTAGGCCTTGAGATGTTAAATCTTCACTACCTATTTCAATAGTACAAAAGATTTTGGCACACCAGCTAACGGACACTGGCAGTTCCCAGATGGCAAGTGGAGAGTTGCAAATAGAAAGTTATCCTCTGAAATCAGTACAAATGCTGATTAAAAATGAGTTATCTCTGATACAGGCCATAGATGTTTCAATTTTTCCATTCTCAGTGATTCTAAGGCAAGGATTGGCTAGATGGGATGGTGATCAGAGAATCAAAATGCTTTCCAAATAACTGAAATCTTTTATCTATAATGCTAGGAACTAAAATGTTACAAAAAATCAACAGAGCTGAGATGAGCATTATTGTAATTTTGGAAACAAGGAAGGATTTTCCCAGAAGCTTAAAGCAAAGAGTGATAGATGGTGATCATGTTGGTAAGTAGCTACAATATACTACCAGCAGAAACTGAACTTCTCAGAGAGTTCTTTTATTTCTAAATAATTGACCACTGCCAATTGATCTTGAAGCATGTTCTTTTCATGGGAAGGAAAAACTGGTCTTTGCATTAAGGAGTTACAGGATCTTCTTTATA
Source organism: Macrotis lagotis (assembly GCF_037893015.1). Lineage (NCBI taxonomy): Eukaryota > Metazoa > Chordata > Mammalia > Peramelemorphia > Peramelidae > Macrotis > Macrotis lagotis. The sequence goes on from NW_027421947.1 coordinate 234,009, forward strand.
CATTTTCAGCAAGCAATGTCAATTACTTCAGTGAAGAATAGAGTTTGGAGTTTTAAAATTTCTAAATAAGACATGGCTTTTCATACATTGTGTACAGTGTTAAGTAAACCAGGTACGATTGAAGCTAATGTGGCAACCATAGTTTTCTTGGCACTCTCAAAAGATGACAAACCTCTATGACTGCATTGAGAAAGAGAAAACCCCTCAACTCCTGGCTATATTCTTCCCTTTTTTTCTATTTGTTGGTCATTCAACCCTTCCAAAAAAAAGTCACTGCAAATGTTCTCTGATTGGAATAATCTCTCCACTGTGGAGAGGCAGCCTGTGGAGAGAGAGTAAGACTGTATTCACTGTATCATCCTGGGAAAGTCACTTGACCTCTCAGTAGATACTCTCTGATTCCCTTCACTTCTGATCCCAGGTGGTAGAGGAAATATTTTATACTAATGAAATCACAGATTTCTTTGTCAAAACCTCCATAGTCACAGCTTCTTCCATATGGATGATCAACAATCTTCTTGTGCATAGGAGTTTTACCACAGTAATGCTCCTTTCTTTCTGCTAAGCTGTACAGTGCCAGTTCTGGAGTCAGGGAGATGTGAGTTCAAATCTAGCCTTCTTTGAGCTTAATAGCTGTGTGACCCTGGATATATTACTTGATCTCTATCTGTCTCAGTTTCCTCAGTTATAAAACGGGAATAACATTAACCCCTATCTCCTAGGGTTGTTATGAGAAACAAATGAAATAATATTTGCAAAGCTCACAGCATACAGTAGATGCTTATTGAAAACTTGTTCTCTTCCCCCTTTTCTATCCAGCTGCTACTTCATGACAATATTCTTTTAGCTTTCATCTTTCAGCCTCCCAGGTATAGGATTAAGCTCTTTTCAATTCAAACCACTCAAGCCTCAGGCAAATGCGATTATTCTCTTAGAGTCAGACTAGCTGGACCACATACCAGGTGGTCCAAGCACATCACATTCTTTGGTCTGTTCTTTTCACTTGCCACATGGACTATGCTACTGAGAGTTTCTGGGAGACACAACTTGCCTCTGAATTCTAAGTAGGTGGCCCTTGAGGGCTGCTCAGACAGTTTCTGTGACACACTTCCTCTCCACCAAGGGTCTTCTTGACTCTTTATCTAGACTAAGGTGATTGACATTTTTTTTATTTATTTGGGATCTCAAGGGAAGACAACATTCATCCTGAAGTTATCTGCATCTCATTGTGCCATTTTCTAGGGCTGAAGATAAAATACTCAAACTGCAATTTGTTGATCCTTTCCACATGTTCCTGCCATGATGATTTTTCATGCAGCTTTGATACACATCAAGGATATAACAAAAAACACTAGTGGGTTGAATGGGATCAAGTATATTAGTATTCTGCCAGCACTCACATTAATTTCTACATCAGATAATAATGGCAAAAATGAACACCCTCATTTTATTTATATTTGTGTGGAAAATCTTCATTGATTCTCCTTTAAATATACTATAATTTCTAATTTCAAAATATTAAAGATACTTTAATTCTTATATTTGTTCATTTAAAAATAACTACTATAATTTGTCATAGACTTTCTTAGTACCTAACCATGTAATCCATGTTTTTAATTTTCCCTTGTTTGATATATTACAAAGTCCTACTCTGATGCCTCAGTATGGCATGAAAGTGACTCTGGGTTGCCATAGGCTATGTTGATAGATGCTGGAAAAGGTCCCAAGAATGGCCCTGGGAATAGACTTTCTATTTCCAGAGTGTCATCCTTACTAATTACAAAGAGATACTTCACTAGTTGGTTGGCCATATTGATGTAGGGAATTATGAATGTAGCAGAAACAAAATCTGTAAACTTTCAATGTTGTAAAAATTTGGGTAACTTGTTAAGGCTATGGAAAGTTATTTGATCTTGAGATGTAAATTGACTCCTATTGTTTTATTGTCTCATGTAAAATTTGTATCTTGTTTCCTTCTTCCTACTCCTCATCTTCCAACCTTCTACCTGGGTTCTGGTCATGTAAGGGGGAAGGGATTTCCCTTTCCCAACCTACCACAGGGTATTTAACAAGAAGCACCTGCCCTTCTGGCCTCTTCCTTTTCTACTTGATTTTATCCTCTGATCCTGCAGGATGTCTACATCAATCTTTCCTTCCTAGGTCATGTGCTCCCATGCTAGGCCCTGGTGGTTCTCCATGGGTCTCATGCCACATGGCTGGGGTTGGCTCTCTCTCTCTCTCTCTCTATCTCTCTCTCTCTCTCTCTCTCTCTCTCTGGCACAGTCAGCTCTCTCTAACTATCTTTCCATATTTCCCTATCTCTTTCTCATCCTTTATCTACCAAGCAACCATGCCTAGCCTTTTGTTATTTACTCTGTCACTAAGTTTTTGTTGACCCTTGGAGAGGAAAAGGTTTTTAACCTGTTTGCCATATTTCATAATACAATCCTGAGCAGTTTTAAAATCCCAGAGAGCGCACAAATTATTTTAATTTTCAGTGGCCCCCAAATTCTATCCTTCTGTGGTTACCCCAAATCCCATAGATAGCAATATAGTGATGAAAATTTTTGGTGGTAATGACAACTCAAGAAGCAAAAGAGAAGACAAAATGGCCTTAATTCCTGAATTATCCCTTTTGGCTTCTTCAGTGCTGTTGGCAGAATGGCAGGTAATGGGGATGGAGGATATTACAAATCACAGGTTTTAGACACTCTGAAAACTTACTGTTGGTATTTTAAATATGAAGATATTTATTCTTTGACTAACTATAAGTATTATGAGTGGACATATTACTGGAGAAGCTGAATCATATCAAACTCACTATAGGCCCTCATTTTTTTCTCATTCCTGGAATGCTGCAATAGATTGCTAATTATTTTTCTTGCCTCAAGATTTTTCCCTACTTCATTGAATTGTCCCCCTGAGCTATTAAGGTGGTTTCCCCCCCTGTTTTTGCAAGGCAATGGGATTAAATGACTTGTGCAAGGTCACACAGCTAGTAAGTATCAAGCATCTGCAACTGGATTTGAACACAGGTCCTCCTGACTCCAGGGTTGTTGTTCTATCCACTGTGACAACTAGCTACCCATGGTAATCTTATTTTTTGGAATGGGTGCTATCCCTTGTTTTAAGGCAAAGTCTAGAGATAGGGACATTTCTTTTTTTTTAAATTAAAAATTTTATTTATTTTGTTTTACAATTTTCCCCCAATCTTAATTCCTTCCTCCCACCCCCCCATACAGAAAGCAATTTGTCAGTCTTTACATTGTTTCCATTTTGTACTTTGATCCAAATTGAGTGTGATGGGAGAGAAATCATATCCTTAACCAAAAAAAAATTAAAGTTAAGACAAGATCAGACAGTAAGATATCAGTTTTTTTTCTTAAAATAAAGGGAATAGTCCTTGAATTTTGTTCAAACCCCACAGTTGTTTCTCTGGATGTAGATGGTATTCTCCACTGCAGACAGCCAAAAATTGTCCCTGATTGTTGCACTGAAGAAATGACCGTGTCCATCAAGGTTGACCATCACTCCCATGTTGCTGTTAGGGTGTACAGTGTTTTTCTGGTTCTGCTCATCTCACTCCCCATTGGTTCATGCAAATCCCTCCATGCTTCCCTGACTTCCCATCCTTCCTGGTTTGTAACAGATCAATAGTGTTCCTTGACATACATATACCACAGTTTGCTAAGCCATTCCCCAATTGAAGGTCATTTACTTGTTTCCAATTCTTTGCCACCACAAACAGGGATGCTAGGAATATTTTTGTACAAGTTAAGTTTTTACATTTTTTACTCATCTCTTCAGGGTACAGACCCAGTAGTGGCATTTCTGGAACAGGGGGTTTGCACATTTTTGTTTCCCTTTGGGCCTAGTTTAAAATTTCTTTCAAGAAATGTTGGATGAGTTCACAGCTCCACATGGTAATCTTCTTAAAGTTCAGATCTGACCACATTACTCCCCTATTCAACAAATTCCAGAGGTTCCTTATTGCCTCTCTGTAAATATATGTAATACCCTGATGCCAATCTGCTTAGAAGGCTAGCTATATTACATTTCTCACCTGTCCCCCGTGGTCCTCCAGTAACAATCCAGGGGATTGGCAGGGATCTAATATCACCAGCACTGACTTCCGGTCCCTTAGATATTGTCCCTGATTTTCCCCCACCCTCACCTCAGGTCCATTTAGCTATTTAAAAGTCAGATAAGCTTTGTAAAAGAATAATTTAAAAGAATAATAGGTCCTTATGAAGGAATACTAAAAAATATGCAAACTTACTTAATATATTGGGTTCAATCCTTCTTTCCCTCTTGCACTCCCTGGGAAGGGAAAGGTTAATAGTTTACTCAGTCCCAATAGAGCACAGTCTCAGTTCCAAGTCTACAACCTTCCTAAGACTAGAGTCCCAGGGTTCCCCTAGTTACCTTGTCAGTTTGAATGGTTGTATCACTCTGCCTGCAATTCTGTCTCCAAGGTGACTGGAGTTAAAATTCTTGGTACTTACCATTTACACTTGAAACTTAGAGCTAAGGTAAGAGAGGGAGAGCAGGGCAAAAGAAATCCTTCCCTATTCCCTGGTTCATTTCTTGATACCTTTGCTGCGAGTAATTGTTAGTTTCACCCTCTGCAAGCAACAAGAAAAACTACTCAGGAAAATGTCTTAGCCTGAAAAGGAGCAATCATTTCAGTTAGGCCAGTTTAAAAGATTCAGCCAGAACATTACCGCAACAATCTTCTCAAACTTTATTCCTTTCCACTTACACTGGGATCCACAGTGAGATTGGTATTGCCGTTTCTCAAATAAGACATTTCCTTTCCTGATACATTGCATTTTTACTGGATGTATCCAATGCCTCTTCCCTTTTCTCGGGCTCCATCACCTTATGGGTTTTTGCCTAGTTTATTTACAGTTTCACATTCTCTTCCTTTCCATATCCCTCCATTAACCATTGAAAAGTAAGATATATAAAGCATATTACAAATATGTATGGTCATGCAAAACAAACTCTCATTTTAGGAAGGAAAGAAAGAGAAGGAAGGAAGGAAGAATGGATACTTTGTACTCTGAATCTGTCACTTTTCTATCTGAAAATGAATAGCATATTTCATCATAAATTCTTTGTAATTCTGGGTCATTGTGTTGATCAGAGTTCCTAAAAATCTTTCAGTGGCTGATATCTTTACAATATTATAGTTCTCCTATTTCTACTCACTTCATTTTGCATCAGTTCATACAAGTATACTCAGAAACTATCTTCTACATAATTTCTTACAGAATAATAGTATTTCTTCATGTTTAGATACCAAGGGGAACCACAGTAGAGTTACAGCTCTAACCACGAACTACCCCATCTGCTTCCAGAGCCACAAAGTAGGAAGACTGTTTTAAACACCTGGTATTGGTCTTGATATTGTGCTTAATTCTCGATTTGAAATTATATGGGTTTGCTTCTTAAGAAAGGTGGAACATTCAAGTGTTTTAAGGTTATCAAGTATAATTGAGATCTTAAGCTCAACAAAAATTTGGGGTAGGAATTCACACTTGGGCCAAAAGGAGAAAAAACACCGAGCAATCCTGTTTCTCATGAAGAAGACTGATGTCCAGAAGGATAAAACTGAACCTTGCCTCCCTTCCCCACCTGCACAATAAGTATCTGACAAATAAAGAAAAAGAGCATACTTGTTGGATATTTGATAATTTGTATTTTCTCCTTTGAAAACTGTCTATTATTCTTTGACCATTTATCAGTTAGGGAATGGCTTCACCTTTTTAAGTACCTTGAAGACTATGATATTAGGGTCTAGGTGTGATGGTTCTGTTATGCAGAAAACAGTTTGTTGAAAAAGTTCTTGCAAATCTTTTCCTCTTTCCTTCTATTTGTAGTTCTTTATTTTCATCCCTGAATAACCATTGGGATAACTATGCTTAGCTGGAGAGTTTGTTTTCTTTAAAGCTATTTTAACACTCTATTTTAATCCTGTTCATTAACAATAAAGAATACAAAAGGAATATATAGATAGAAAAATTTTATTTCAGAAAGCTTTAGTTAATACCAATAATTATAAGATAAAAATTTTATACAATTCAGATAAGTAGTAATTCATGAAAGAAGGGTAGACAAAGGGCAAAACTAGCAACTACAACATTAGATACATGTTTATTGAACTTAGAAATATAAAGAAAAAAGGAAAAAGAATTCATTTTTCAAAAAACAGAATCAAAAGACATAAATAAGGGCCTTGCATTATGCAATAATGTTCTGTTCTAAATGAGTATATGTCAAAATAATGTCTATGCAGATAATAATTCTTCAGTTAAATTTACATCTTAAAAGTTCACAGTCTTACAAGATGTAATAGCTCATAAAATTAGAAAATGGGACATTTTAAGAAGTCAGAATAAGAATATGATAAATATAATACAAAGATTTTTTAAACAAGATATTATTGAGCTAAATAGATTACTTTTAAGAAAATAGTTCTAGTAGGCATATGGAAAGAATTATATGGGCACTGAATTTCAGTGTAATGTGGGAGATAGAAAGTCACCTTGGAATTGAGAAAGACATTAGTTTGCAATACTCTTCTGAAACATGATGACTTTGTGGCCCAAGTCAAGTCACTTAAAATGTCAATTAAATTGAATTGAAGCACATACTGTACAAAAAATTAAAGTAGAAAATCTTCAAGATGAGGTTAACAAAACAGAAAGTGAGAAAAAACAAAAACTATAACTAAAATAAAGACTAACTTTTTTCTTTTAAAAACTTATAAAATAAACAACCAGTGTGATTTTAAAAGAGTAAAACTAAATTGCTTATACCCAAAAATGAAAAGTAAAAATTCAGAAACTATTTTAGCAATTAAAAGCTAAAAACCTGATCATTCAGATATAAGGAAAAATATCTATACAAATAAAAAATCAAAAATTAACAGGGAAAAATAGATAATTCAGATAACCTAGCATGAGAAAAATATGTTGAATAAGCCATAAATGAACTCCTAAATGGAAAAAAAAACTTCAGGACTAGATAAATTTACATGTGAATTTCATTATTACTTAAACTGATGGGTGAAAAAAGCAGAAAAAGGGACTTGTCTAAACTCATGCTATTACAGAAATATGGTCTTCATACCTAAAACAAGGTAAAAACAAATTCAAGCAAGAAAACCATATTATTATCCCTTATAAACAAAAATTTAATGAAATAAACTTTTACCAGACTTTATGCTACCATGGGGAGAGGGGGAGAAGGGAGGGTGGTAGAAAAATGTGGAATTCATGAATTTGCAAATGAATGTATGTTGAAAAGGTACTATTCCATGTAGTTGGAAAAGTAAAATGAAATTTTAATTAAAAAAGACATAAGTAAAAATATTACAACAAACAGCATATCAAAAAGAATACCATGAGCCAGTTGGATTTATACAAATAATGAAGAGTTGCAAAGGAAAGGAAAACTTTAAGCATAATAAATCATAAGCAAAAAGAATTTTGAACCACATGATTATGCCAGTAGATGTTCCAAAATCCTATGATAAATGCAGTATTTGTTTTAATGAAAAATAACAGAAAGATAAGGGTAAAAAATGTTTTTTCCTTATCATAGTAGCATTTATTTAAAGTAGTATTTGACTAAAGTAATAGCATGATCTATATAAAACCAACAAAAAACATTATATGTAAGAGAAAATTGTTAGAGCTCTTTCAAATAAAATCAAAATACACAAGATGATTTTTAGGCGAAGGAAAGAAAACCCAGGAGAACAGTAGAGCTATTCAGGGTATTTCTAGTCACTGCTCATCTCTGCTTCTATTATTAACCTCCCTTGTTTCCAGTTCAGGTAGAGAGTCCTATGTGCTCTTCTTTAGGCAAGTAAGTAGACAAGAAGGTGGTCATTCCCCTCTGGCCTCCAACACTAACTTCTTTCTTCATCCCCCCATATCTCCAGTTCACTTTCTTGCCATCCTCACTGCAGCAGTGCAAACCTGGTAGGACCTGGAGCTTTTTACTTCCCTCTCTAGCCCTTCCCTTTCTGTCTCCAAATCTCTAGTAATTGTAGCAAGAGGAAACTGAGAGGATTAAGAATAGCAGTAGCAACTAGCAGGAGGCCAGACTCAACAATTGTTGCTTCTACTGGGCTTGGGGTTCAAGTAACAAAGCAGAGAATTCTCTAAGATCTTCCTCCCAAGGACCTCCTTGGACTAAAAAGACAGCTTAGAAACAAATGAAAATGAAAATCTATCACTAGGAAACTCTGATATACCCAGGAAATTTGCCATTTGCTCTGCCACTAATGACTTCTACAGATCACCCTTCTCTACCTCACCTTCCCATGATAGGAATTCATCAACAGAATTTCCATAAAACCCATTGAAATACAAGTGGTTGAAATTGAAAAGTGAATATCATCATTTCGTAAGTATAACCAACAATGCACCTCTTTCACTTGAAGCTATAAAATATTTATGAGGTATTTTTTTCAAATATGACAGACACTAAATCAAATACTGAAATAAATCTAACATCATATTGATCTTCAAAGCTGTATATCATGAAATGTTATATAAAGGCACATTCAATCACATTAATCTCATGAAAATATTATTATGAATAATTTTCATGAGAACAAAGAGGGTTTATAGTTTGGGTAAATGAGAATTATTTTAAAATAAAGTTTATTTTGTCTTTATCTCATTTTTTTCATTTGAATTTTAAATTCTATTTAATTCCTATTTCCATAGAAATTTAAAAATTCTATTTAATTCTAGTTTTTGTTGTTGTTACATTTTAGTAGGATCTGGCTCTTTGTCACCCCCTTTGAGCTTTTTCTTGCCAAAGAAGCTGGAGAGATTTGTTATTTCCTTCTCTAGCTAATTTCACAGATGAAGAAACTAAGGCAAAAAGTGTTAAGTGACTTTCCCAGCATCAAATAGCTAGTAAATGTCTGATGCCAGATTTGCAATTTATAATGTACATACCATATTAGTACAGTAATATATAATTTGGCGATATATGTAAGATATTTTTTTGCTGATAGTAGTGCCAAATTAAAATTTAGAGACCAAAATTACGAAAATCATTCCACATATTAAAATTATGGTCAGCAAAGGATAAATAATACCCACCAACTGGCAGTATTATTTTAAAAAATTAATATGTTATTATTATAAGGCAGAAGTGTCAAACTCAAATAGAAATGTGCGCAATTAAATCATATGTAAGAAATCCTTTGGGCTTTGGGTACATATTGACTTAGAAAACATCATCTATGTTTTATTGTATTTTTAAATTTATTTGGCTATATATCTACCAATTACATTTGAATCCAGGCCACACTGTATTCTGAAGAGTCCCATGATTGATACCTCTGCTGTAGAGTATGGTTATTTATATCTAACATATGAATTAAAGTGGGAGTGGTGACAATGGAGACTTTAGAGACTGGAGGGAGCATGTGAGAGTTAATTCCAGTCTTTGAAGGAGGATTCGCCTGGGGCAGAGTTATCTATATTCAAGATTCAAATCAAGTTAGCATCAGCTAATGGAGTTAGCCAATTTTCCCAATTTCTTTCCTGCGTTGCTGAAAAGGCCGAAAGCATTCATCACAACACACTTTGGTCTAGGTATAGTCCTGTTGGTTAAAATGATAATGATTATTAATAACAATACTATCAATGACTTGGATTTATATAAAACTTTGACATTTTCACATGGCCTTTATAGATATTATATCATTTTATCCTCACTATAACCCTAGGAAGTAGTTACTGCTATTGTCCCAATTTTACAGATAAGGACATTGAGGCAGGCAGAAGCTAAATAATTTATACAGCATCACACTAATATCTGAAATGGGAGTTGAATTCTGGTCTTCCTGATGCTAAGTTAAGCACTCTGTCTGCTATACCATCTACCTGCTGTGATACTGGTAATCTATCTAGTTAAAAAAAAAAAAACAACAAAAAACTGGACGTGTCGTTTGAATGGTATTCCATTTCCCTGGCCATTCCTGATCATGTTACTTCTCTACTATTTAAAACCATCTGTTTGACCTTCTGTTGCTTAGCAAGACAATGAGAAATTGGGATGCTGGAATATGAGGATATCCACCACACAAGCACAATCAACTTTTCCAAACCTGTTTCATACCCTTCAAAGGGAAATATCATAGAAGATAGAAAACTTGACTTGAAAGCAGGAAGACCCAGTTTCAAGAGACTTCATTGACCCAGGACAGATCTCTTAGAGTTCTAGACAAATCTCTATGTCTCTATGTTGAAGAAAACAGGGAGACAAGCATTGATAGAGGGATTTTCCTTGCCTGGAAATTCCCTACGCCAATAATATCACCTATTTCCCATGTGTACCTCCTTTGCATAGTCTGAGCTTACTATCATGTTAGAATATTCCCTGTTCCTATCTCTACCCTGCACTTTTCCATCTCTGTGGTTTTGTGTAATGCAAGTAGGAGGTACAATGAATGTTTATTGATTGAGTATCTTACCTCTCCCTCTATGAGTTTGCAAACCTAAGAGGAGGATATATATAATATACTGTGTTCCAAGTCTTAGTGAGGTTTTTAGCTTTTAAAGCTTAGAATATCTTTTTAAATATCCATATAAACTTGAACCTCAAGCTTAGGGTAAATACCCATTGAATTGACTTGAATATTCAAGTTTCTTCATAAACCTGTAACTTTGGTCCAGAATTGAGGGTTATAGATACTAATTTGTCTCCAAAAGGATGTCTGTGGCCTTTTGGATTCTATTTTTTCTTTCTCTGTCAAATGCCTTTTGTCGATGATCAGGTCTTATCCTAATTCTTGATAATTGATGGAGAACTAATTATCAACCATTTATTGAGAGCAGATTAATCCCCATTAATTACTGGGAATCAGAGGCAAGATGATAGCTGAGGCAATGATCTGGAAGGAGCCTTGGGTCGAAATCTATTCCAGTACCATACCTAGGAGAAACAGAAAAAGCACTAGTGAAAGCTACCATAGTATAGAGGAGAAAGTCATCCTCAGATCCAGAAAGACTTAGGTTCAAGTCACACATTTCAACTTTGTGAACTTAGATAAATCAGCTAACCTCTCAAAACCCTAGCAACTCTCTAAGTTTTAGAGGTGGAAGAATTTAGGATAAAGTCATCTGATTTAACCCCATCTTTTCTCAAATACAGGAAAATTCAAGAGGAAGTAACTCAACCAAGATCACATCACTAGTTGTTGATAAGCATGGATCTAGAGCTCAGTGCTCCTCTCACTAAATCACATACCTGCGGTATCCCTTGTAGCTTTAATATGCTATGATTCTCTAGTCATCAGTTCTAGGCTTATGTAAAAACAGGAAATAATGTTAAAAGTTCCAGTCTTGAAATGTATCCTTTTTGATTGCATACAATTTTTTTTAAATTTATTTTTTTATTCTCATTTTGTACAAATGTTTTTTACATTAATAAAATATTCTTGTTTACAAGTAAACAAAGTACCCCTCCCCCCATGAAGATAGATAGACTTACTTGAGGGAAAAAAGTAAAGGGGAGAGAAAAAAATTAAAATAAAAAAATAATAGTAATAATTGTAGGTATGGCCAGGTGGCGCAATGGACGAAGCACCAGCCCTGGAGCCACGAGCACCCGGGTCCAAATCCGGCCTCAGACACCCAAAGATCACCCTGCTATGTGGCCCCAGGCAGGCCATGCAGCCCCACTTGCCCTGCACCCTCCCCCAAATAATAATAACAAAAAATGTGCTTCACTCTTTGTTCCAACACCAACAACTCTGTCATGGGTGGATCACATTCTTTATGATAAGTCCATCACAAAAGTTACTTCCATATTTTTCCACCATTGCCATTGCTGATCGCAACTCCTTGTTTCTTATTTCTCCATACCATGTACGATATTTTCTCTCTCCTTTCACTCTGACTCTGTTTTAGGGTCACTGAGTGGCATAGCAGACAGATACTTGGTCTTGGTGCCAAGAAGCCCTGAGCCCCCATACCACCCCTTAGGCCCAGAATCCACCTGGCCCTATGGTCCTGGGCAGGCCTTCCAATCCCAGCCCCTTGCAAGAAGTAAAAAAGAAAATGTGTTATATCTGAACAATCTCCCCCCATGATCCATCCTCTCCTCCTTTATTCACATCCCCACCCCTTACCCCTGCTCCCTCCCTCCTTCTTACTCCAGATGTCTATACCCCATTGAGTATATATGCTGTTTCCTCTCCTAGCCATCTCTGATGAGAGCAAAGGTTCCCTCATTCCCCCTTGCTTCTCCCCTTCCGTATCATTGCAATAGCTCATTGTAATAAAAAAAAAAACCTCTTATTATGTGAAATATCTTGGACTATTCCTCCTCTCCTTTTTCTTTCTGCCATTCTATTTCCCCTTTTTTCTATTGACTCCATTTTTACGACACATTTTATCTTCAAATTCAGCTTTCTCCTGTGCTTCAACTATAAAAGCTCCCTCTACCTGCTCTATTAACTGAGAAGTTTCATATGAGTATCATCAGTGTCATTTTTCTATGCAAGAATACATGCATTTCATCCTCATTAAGTCCCTTATATTTTCCCCCTCTCCTCCAATCTCCATGCTTCACCTGAGTCCTGTATCCGAAGATCAAACCTTCTGTTCAGTTCTGGCCTTTCCAAAAGGAACATGTGAAATTCCCCTGGTTCACTGAAAGTCCATCTTTTTCCCTGGAAGAGGACATTCAGCCTTGCTGGGTAGTTCATTCTTGGCTGCATTCTAAGCTCTTTTGCCTTCTAGTATATTGTATTCCAAGCCCTATGAGCTTCCAATGTAGTTGCTGCTAAGTCCTGTGTATCCTGACTGCAGCTCCACGATATTTGAACTGTGTCCTTCTGGCTGCTTGTAATATTTTCTCTTTGACTTGGGAGTTCTGGAACTTGGCTATAAAATTCCTAGGGGTTGGTTTTTTGGAATCTCTTTCTTGGGGGGAATCTGTGGATTATCTCCATTTCTATTTTGCCCTCTGCTTCTAGAATATCAGGGCAATTTTCCTGCAGTAATTCTTTGAAAATGATATCAAAGCTCTTTTCCTGGTCATGACTTTCAGGTATTCCAATAATTTTTAAATTATCTTTCCTAAGTCTGTTTTCCATATCAGTTGTTTTTTCCATGAGATATTTCACATTTTCTTCTAATTTTTCATTTTTTTTTTTGGTTTTGAAGTATTGATTCCTGATTTCTGGTAAATTCATCAATCTCCCTGAATTCTGTTCTTTGTCTGAAGGATCTGTTCTCCTCAGAGAGTTTTCTTATCTCTTTTTCCATCTGGCCAATTTTGCTTTTTAAAACATTCTTCTCCTCAATACCTTTTTACATTGTTTTATCCATTTGACCTAAGCTGGTTTTTAGCATGTTATTTTTTTCAGCATTTTTTGGGGATTTCCTTGACTAAGCTGCTGACTTCATTTTCATGTTTTTCCTTCATCTCTCTCCTTTCTTTTCCCAGTTTTTCTTCCAACTCCCGCATTTAATTTTCAAAGTCTTTTTTGAGCTCTGTCCTAGCCTGAGCCCAATTTCTGTTCTTCTAGGAGTCTTTAGATGCAGGAGCTTGTGCTTCCTCATCTTTAGACTGAGTATTTTGATCCTTCTTGGACTCATTTGCAAAATATTTCTCAATAGTCTTCCTTTTGTTTCTCTGCTTGCTCATTTTCCCAGCCTGGGCCTAGTTTTGAATTGCTTTCTGAGCTTTTGGGACACTCCCACAAGGGTCTCAGTGTGTGAGACTCTGTCCTCCCTCCTGGTCTGTGAATGACCATAAGCACCCCCCCTCTGCCACGGGGCTGAGGAGGGGGGGCTGCTGTTCTATGGGGGGTCCTAGACTGGGATCAGGATCTGAATGTGGTCAGAACCCTAAAGTCCTTTTCCAGTGGCAGAGGACAGAGCTCTGCAGTCTCTCTTCACTCCCCTCCCTCAGCTCAATGGGTTCTATGCCCTGGAGGCTCCTGCTTAGGGCTCTGCCTGCTTCTGTTTCTGGATCTGGGCTATGGAAAGACCACTCCGCTTGCTGTGTACCCTGAGGGCTGGGCTCCACGTGATCTCTCTTGCAGAGGTCCCCCACTGTTCCCCCACTTTGTGCCCGGTGCTCCTCGGGGTGCAGCTCTGGAGACTCCCCCACTGCTGTGAGCTGAGTCTCCCAGGACCCTGAGGCTGCCTCCGGGAGGCTGAAGCTCTTTGGCTCTGGCAGGCCACCCCTCTGGCAGACCGCCTCTCTGACCCCTGGGTGCAGAGCCTTTCTGCTCTTTTCCAGGTTACCTTTAGTAGTAGAACTGCCTCACTGGGTCTCTTTGTGGGTTCTGTCCCTCAAAAGTTTAGTTAGAGTCCTTAGCTTATGAGTTTTATCAGAGAGCTCCTAAGACTCAGCCCTTCTTGTCGCCATCTTGGCTCTGCCTCTTTGCATACAATTCTCAATTAAAACTTTACTGTTAGAGCTTCATGAGAAATAAGAGCTTGGGTGTATGGGTGTATATTCAATCTGAGCCTGGTATGTGATCATTGAAGGAATGAGTAGAACACAATGAAAGTTTGTCCAAGGTGGTAGATGGGAAGCATCACAAAGACATAGGGCTATTGGGCAATAGTAGACCATAAGAGAATGCAGTCCAAGACAAAGGGTTCAGACCATGGAGGCCTGGGATACAGATCCGAAAGATTAGTTTATATAGAGCAGGGACAGTTCAGGAAGTCCAGTCACTACATACCAAGGCAGTAAACCCAGGCATTGGCATCCAAGTTCAGAGTAAAACCAACTTATATTGAATACACAAGCCATGAATACAATGCTTCTTAAGAGTTTCTAGCATTAGGGATGTCAGTCTTCTAGGTCTATGGCTGCTAGTGTCTTTAAACAAATCAACTGAAAATATTATAAAATGGAAAAATATTTTTCAAAAATTATGTTTTGCCTGATTGTACTTACAACACCTATGCCAAATTGCTTCTAGTCTCAGTGAGGGAAGGGGGTAGAGAATTTGAGGTAGAGAAATGAAGGTAGCGAATTTGAAACTCAACAAGATTTTTTGGAATATTATTTTTGTTTTTTACATGTAAAGATGTTTCCAGCATTCATCTTTTTGAAAGCTTTAGGGTTCCACATTTTTCAACCATCTTTCTTTCCTCCCCCCCTTCTCACAATAGAAAGTAATCTGATATAAATTATACATACACAGTCATGTCTAATATATTTCCATATTGGTAATGTTGTGAAAGAAGAATCAGTACTAAAGGGGGAAAGCCATGAGAAAAAGAAAAAATAAAAAGTAAGATTTAAAAAATGAATATAAGCTGTTTTAGTCTACATTCAGACTTCATAGTCTTTTCTCTGAATGTGGATTTCATTTTCTATCGCAAGAACTGCCTTTGATCACTGCACTGCTAAGAGAAACTAAGTCTAGCACAGTTGATCACACACTATTGCTGTTAATACGTACAATATTCTCTTGTTATTTCTCACTTCATTCACTTTACAAAATTTTAAAGCATGAATGTTAAAAATTGTTTTACATGTAATTGGCAATAAATAAAATATTATTCAAAAAATTTTTAATTTAACAAATATAGAGAATGACTCAGAGATATTGTCAAGGATGCTGCTTTCACTGACCCTGTGGTACGGGCTCAGTCACCTGATGTTCTTTGTGTTTGTCGCCTTAGGTATCTTGAGTACCACCTAGTATGGGAGACTTCTCCCTGGAAAAACATGATTTGACTGAACATAGAGAAATTTAGTGAAAGTCACCCAGATATATCAGACCACTGCTGTTCCATTGGAAAGAGGTCTCTATCTGCTTTCTTTACTTCACTCAGGATAATTAGTTCTATAACTACAATACAGATTTAGTATGGCCTGGGATCATAGCCAAGAATGCTGCTGGCTTTTATCTGTTTGTTTCCTGCAATATTAGAATGGGAGAGAGGCCAGTGCCCTGTCCAGAGATGTAGCTCTTTTGGTCTCACATATCAACCATTCTGTTTCTTTTAATATGGTAACAGATTGATCCTAGGGCCTATGTAGGGCAGAGCCTCCATGAGAGGATTAAGTGAGCTCAACTCCTATGGTAAGAGGAATATGGAGTAAGTAAGGGGGAAAGTAGGCCACCATATTTAGAGCTTTTATCTTGACCTTACAAATAATTGATAAATCCTAATATAAAAATGTAAATAAAAAATATATAACTGGTAAAATTCAAATGTTTTAAAATTCAAATAGCATTAATTTATCTTGCAATCAAATCAGAAGTTAAATAAGTATGGTTGGATTTGGGAAAAGATGTGCAAACAGAAACACAATTTACAAATTGGCTTCTTGCTTTTCCTTGTCCTAACAACTGTTTAGCATTCAGATTTTGAGTTATGATACATTTATTTGTATGTGAATATGAATTATTATACTGTGGATGCTAAGTAAAGCTAACAAATGTATGGATGCTTGATATATATATATATATATATATATATATATATACACACACACACACACACACACACACACACATATATGTGTGTATTTTTAAAACATTAAAATATTTTATTTTTTCCAATTACATACAAATGTAGTTTTGATCAGTCATTTTTTTGCAAGGCTTTGAGTTTTACAATTTTTCTCCCACCCTCCCTCCTTCCCTTCCCCATCCCCCTGAGAGAAAGCAATCTGATATAAGCTCTTTATTTATAACCATGTTAAATGTAGATCAATATTGAACATGTTATGCAAGAAGAGCATGATAATAAGTTTTAATGAATATTTGGAAATGTGAGAGTAACACCAAAAAAGAGGAGTCAGAGGTGAGTTGATAGCCAGGACCATGCTGTGGAGATTACCCTGAATCATCATTTATTACAGTGTCATAACTACTGGAATATTTAAACAGAATAAGCCTAGTTAAGAGAGAGCATAATATAGTGGACAGAGTCAGCCTCAGATCCAGAAAGACCTGGGTTCAAATCCTACATATTGATTTTGAGTCCCTAGAAAAATCCATTAACATCTCAGAACACTAAAAATACTCTTAGACTATAAATTGTAAAGAACATGCCAACTTGCATTTGTAAACCCTGTCCCTATTAGCACGTTAACCAAGGTGAAGTGGCTGACAAGTTGGGTTTGCATAGATAGCTTTGTGAGTAGACTGTCAGGAGCAAGAACAAAATAGGATTCATATGACAGCATATGAGTGCAGTGGCAGTGGGCTTGGGTATGTAGATTTTTCCTCTGATCTCTCTCTGCACAAGTGAATGATAAAGTACTGTTTCCCAAAGAGAAAATTTTCCTTTTATCTAATTTTTCCTTTCTGATATCACAGACTTTTAAGTGTTATACTCAGAAGGACATATGTCTTAGGCTTAGAGGAGTGATTCCAAATGAACCCAGTTCCATATTAAATCTACACAAATTCACCAGGGCCCTGTTCTCCCAGTGATATCATCTATATCCAGCCTCGAAAGCAGTTCAAGTTCATTTAAGCCTTTTAAGGTACAGAGACTTACCTTCCTTATTTCTCTTGGGTCATAAGGAACATCAGAGGCACTCACACTTCTGCAGAGATCAGAGGGAAAAACTCTGAAACCCAAACAGGTCATTGGGGCTTTGATCCATACGGGGCTCAGCTACCCACAAATTTTGCCATACTGAACCTCTGGAGGCTCACTATTATGACCTCTCTAAGCTTGAAAGATCTCAGTCTAGTCTATGCCATTTCCAGTATTCATTTACCTAGGGCAGCAACATGTGTTCATTGCTTCATGTCAGTCTGGGAAGAGATAGTCAGCCACCAGTCCAAACTTGATCTCTCTTTTCACTTGGAGGCTCACAGAAATCCCTGTATGCTCACTTGAATGTAGACAGGCAAGAACAATCTTGAATAGTTCTGGCTTTTTCGACCGTGCCCTAGAAAGCTTCTTCAATTTGAAGCTCACACCAACCTGGAACTCATACCTTAGAATTACCTTCTACTCTTGAGGGCCCTCGTTCTGTTTGGATGGCTTTTTCCAGAGGTTCCATAGAGCACCTAGAACAGATGACCAAAATGGATTTCATATTTCTCTGCCATGTGCAGGCATGATCTCACCTATCATCTCAATTGTGACTCTACTCTCACATGTCCAAATACTCCTCTAAGTCTAAGACACATGTCCTCCATTTCCCCTGGCTGTCTAATTTTAGCTCCCTTGAATGTGTTGCCTTCCCCCATTGGAATGTAAGTTGTTTGATAACAAGTGTTGCTTTTCTTTTTCTTCTTTTGTTTGTATTTGTATTTCCATCACTCACCACACTGCCTAGTGCATAGTAAGAGTTTAAATGCTTATAGACTGACATTAATTGCAGGATTCAAGCTCAGTTCTATCTCAAAAAGTCAGTCAGAAAACCTTTTTCTCATCACACAGTAATTAGATCTGAATCAGTTAATGAAACCTTATGTACTGTCTAAATTCTATATAAGCACATTGTGAATATTCATAAGAACTAGGCTCTCATTGCCTTTAAGTCAGGCTTTTTTTAGCCATCTTTACTGGTCCTGCCATTAAAGCCAATATACCAAATACAAGTGTTACTGGGACAGGAAGATTAACTCATTTCCTCTCACTTCCCAATCCCTCGTTTCCTCAACAAGTTCTACCACATACCCCTGCCAAATCATGTAATATTTTTGGCCGTAGGATATTAATAAATATTCAAAAGCCCAGAAGCCTAGGTGGGTCCAGACCTCCTCTCTCACTATTCTAAGAGGGACATAACCGTCAGGTAAAGAAAAGAAAAATCCAGTAAAAATCTAGGAAGATTTCACAAATGAGGAAGAACTTGAACTGAACCTCAATGTCCCTGAGGAGAATAGTTCTCATCTGGGGCACAGAAATTACCAAAGAAAATTTGTAGGTCAGGTATTATTTAGTAATCCAGTTTGGAAATAAAGTATCTTGTGTGAAATTGCCTTTAGTATATCTTGAAATGGTTGTCCAGCAGACAGTTTAAATAAAACATGTCCAACACAGAGCTCATTATCTTTTCACCTTAGTCTTTCCTTCTACCTTTGCTGTTACTATAGATATCAACTTCCTCCTCTCAGTCCATCAGGTTTCCAATCTTGCAGGATCCTGGATTCCCCACTATCTCTCACTCCACGGGATGCAAGCTGTTGCCAATCCTGCTGATTTCACTTCTGCAACATCTCTGTAACATGCCCCTTTCTTTCCTCTGACTACCATCATTCTAGTTGTGTATAATTCCAAATTGCTCTCCTGAAAGTTTGGATGAGTTCATAGCTCCACCAACAATGTATTAGTGTCCCAGATTTCCCACATTCCTTCCAAAGATTGATCATTGTCCTTTCCAGCCATATTGGCCAGTCTGTGAGGTGTGATGTGGTACATCAGAGTTGCTTTAATTTGCATTTCTCTAATAAGTAGTGATTTAAGTGCAATTTTTCACATGACTAAGGATTGCTTTGATCTCCTCATCTGTAACTTGTCTTTGCATATCCTTTGACCACTTGTCAATTCAGGAATGGATTGTTTTTTTTTAAATGTAATTTTTTATAACACAACAGTATTCCATCACAGTTAAGAAGTGCAATAAATCCCCAAATGATAGTCATTCCCTTAATTTAAAATTCTTTGCCACCACAAAAAGAGCTGTTATAAATATTTTGTAAATATGTTCCATTTTCTTAGGTCTCTTTAGAAAACAAATTTAGTAGTGATGTTATTGGATCAAAGATTT
Organism: Macrotis lagotis; assembly: GCF_037893015.1. Lineage (NCBI taxonomy): Eukaryota > Metazoa > Chordata > Mammalia > Peramelemorphia > Peramelidae > Macrotis > Macrotis lagotis. The sequence goes on from NW_027421947.1 coordinate 253,767, forward strand.
TATAGCCTTTTGGCCATAGTTCCAAATTGCTCTTCAGAATAGTTATATTAGTTCCTCTCCATTTCAGAGGAGTCTCAAGAAATTTTTAATAAGTTAAAGGTAAAGCTATGTGTAAAAATACTGTATTTCTCCAAATATAAGACACATCTTAATTTTGGGGCCTGAAATATGAAAAAAATGCATTACATAAAGTTGTTGAACTCAAGTTCGATTCAGCATGAAATTTAAGGACTTTCTGCTCATAGCTTTCAGGTAACTTTTGGGCAAGTGCATGTACGCATGCATAGTCCATCCCATTTCATAAACTGAAGCACGAATTGAATCCTTTGAAATCAGTAACTTCTTTTTCTTCAGCAATTCTTTTTGCCTCCAGCTGAACCATCATTATGGACACAGGAATTCCAATGTTCCTTTGCTCTTCAAACCATATCTTCAGTGCTTTCTCTATCTCAGGCCATTTTGCTGACTTTCCATGACCTTCTTCTGCCATTGCATTTTCCGTAGGGTTTCTCCTTCCCATAGGCAGTCTTGCATTGATTTCTCAGTTGGAGAAGGACCAAACTTTGATTTAGCAGCACAATTTCCATTCACTTGTGCAAATTGGATCACTTCGAACTTGAATTCTGCACTATATGATAATCTTTACTGTGTCATTTCTGGGCAGCATGTGGCAAAATATAAAGTGAAGAATGTAGGGTAATGTTCTTCACAGGGTGGAGGGGAGCCCTTAGGGAATCCATTACAAAAGTGGAACGGTCCAGACAATCACAAACCTGGGAGAGTTATCCTAATCCCGTTCCAGGAATGGCAGACCCCAAACCAATTCTCACCCCCTTAGTAGAGATCTTGATGTAATCCAACTGAGTTTGTGCAATTAGGTAATTTAATATTAACCACACATTCCCTGTGATGATTGGGGTTCATAAGCATATCATGTGTTGTATGATGTGGGGGGAGATCTTATTAGGGGCATGTCATGGAATGGGAAGACTGCTTAGGTTGTACCTCAAACTCTGAGAGTTTATGAAAATGTAAGAGAGATGGGGGAAAGAGTTTCTGAAGACTATAAATTACCTGTTATTCCAGAGCCACCTCGTGCCTCATGCCAGGTGAGGTAATAGTATCTTACAAGGTTTTTGAATAAAATCTACAATTTTCTGTCATTATAACAGGTTTTTCTTTCATTCATGTAAAAGTGGAAAACACAAATGAAAAAAAAATCTACAACCCCTGTATAAGATGCTCCCAGTTTGTAGACCCCAAATTTTTCGAAATTGGGTGCATGTTATACATGGTGAAATGCAGTATTTCTCCTGTTCTGCTCCATTCTTCTAGTTCTCTGTTTCATCTTTATCCTTTTTTTCTTTTTTTTAGGTTTTTGCAAGGCAAATGAGGTTAAGTGACTTGCCCAAGGCCACACAGATATGTAATTATCAAGTGCCTGAGACCAGATTTGAACCAAGATATTCCTGACTCCAGGGCTGGTGCTCTATCTACTGTGCCACCTAGCTGGCCCTCACCTTTATCCTTGAATTAAAACTCAGTACTGAAAAAAAAAATAGAATATGAATTCTTTGAGGTCAGAGGCTATCTTTTGGCCTTTTTTTGTATTGCCAGTCCCATGCACTACCTGTAACTTAATAAATGTCTATTGCTTAATAATTGTTTATTGACTAATTATCTTATTCTTTCAACAACCAAAGTTATGTTCAGTGATACTGTACTCTCCTCCCAGTAAGTCCAAGGCAGGATGGAGATGGAACTATCAAATAACATAATTATGTCAAGCATTTAAAACTATCTGTGGCACTATAAATGTGAAGCATATTTCAAACCTTTAACAAACAATACAGCAATGTAGAAATGAATACATATTTGCTATGGATTTGTAATCTCACAATTTGGAACAAAGTAAAGAAGGACTCAGCATACACAAACTTATTGAGACATTCATACTTCCTAATCCAAAAACCAAGTTTAGCCTTAAAGTTGAAAAGTCTTAACATGTTTGTTGCAATACCTAATTTTCCCTGTCTTTGATATAACATATGCTAGAAATGTAGTTGTTTCATGTTTTATCTAGTATCACATGGGAATCATGATTCAAGAAACAGATATTTTTCTTCTCTTTCACAGTTCCTAGAGTTATTAAAAATAATTATTTCCTATATACTCCCCCCACAATAGCAATCATATTTAGAATATTTTTCTTGCAAGGGGTGAATAATATTAATTACAATTTTTTCTACCTTTGCAAATACAGGAAAAGGACTTTTCCAAGTGCATACAATGAGGAACAGAACTGAAAATAATTTTAAAAGGGTTGTATTTTATAAGGTTAAGATATCAAGCCTCTGAGCTTTATGCTATACAACACTATTTCCAAGCGTAGTGAGGTAGAAAGAAAAATATTTAATCAATTTAAAATTTTCCTTGAGCATAATTGTTTTCTTTTAATAATATAAGACAGAAAATCCAAACAGCATTTTCTTTTACGTTTGGGTTTTTCTGCAAGGCAGTGGGCTTAAGTTACTTGCCCAAAGTCATCTAGCTAGATAATTATTTAATGTTTGGGTGTATTTGAATTCAGGTACTCCTGCCTCCAAGGCCACTGCTCTATTCACTGTGCCCCCATCTGCCCCTGCAATCATCTTAAGTAAGATCAAATATTCTCTTTTAGTTCACATTACATTTGAATATAGTAGTACAAGTGTTTTTCAAGTGAGAGGTGCTTTCTAAGAAGCTGATTAAAGTTGCCTTCTCAAATGAATTCTTTTGAGAATCACAAGTAGAATTCAAAAAAAAGCTAGAAACCATAATAAATTCTTCCTGGAATTGAACAGAATAAAATATTGTTCAAAATGATTTCAAGGGTTAAAAACGAACCATGAAACTGAACATTGTTATAAAATAATGATCTAATTTGATTCCAGTGAAGAGATGAGTAAATTTTATTTTTTTATTTTTTATTTTTGCAGAGGTGAGGTACTATGGATATGGAACATTTCATCTACTGTCAGATTAAGCTAATAAGTTGGCTAGTTGAAATGTTTTTTTAAAGATTTTTCTTTTTTATTATTTGTTAAAATGTTATTTTTACTTTTCTTTCTCTTTAATTATTTGTTCAAAACAGCAAGGTGACAAAGTAGATAAGTGTACTAGACCTGGAAACTTGAAATCTGGCCTCAATCACTTACTGTCAAGTCACTTAAATATTTTCCTCATTTTCCTCATCTGTAAAATGAGCTAGAGAAGAAAATGACAAATAGCTCCAGTATCTTGGCCAGGAAAATCCCAAGAAGAGTCAGACTTGATTGAAAAAAATAATTAAGTAACAGTTAAGCAATTTATTAAAAGGATTTCTTACCAACAAGTGAAGAGAGAAGGATAATTATAAAGAAATAAGACTGATGTAAAAATAGAATATATATAGAAAATTTTCAAAATTCAAGCTGCAAGCATATCATCATAGCAACAAAATTAATTATGTTATTGAATTTGCAGCACAAACTGACAAAATAGAGACAGTTTGATTTTGCAACAGGAATTTTGCTAAAAATAGCTGAACATAACTCTCATGAACAAGTTAGGAGAAATAATGAATATTTTAGAGATTATTTAAAAAATCCCAATCTTTGTTCTAATCAATTACTTTTGTAATAAGTTCAAAACTGTACCAGGAAACATAAGTGAGTCTATTAGGTTACCTCTGATTATTTGCTTTGCTTTATAATACCAAAAAATGAACGTGTTGCATTTAGAAGATAAGCCCAAGAGGAGACTAGTCAGGATTAACATCTTGTAAGCCAGTTAAATAAATTTAAAGGATAAAGACTTCATTCTGGATTTGATGACATCTTACTATATAAAGTGGGTACTAGGTGACACAGTGTATAGTATTGGGCCTGAAACCAGGAAGATTCATCTTCCTGAGTTCAAATCTGACCTCAGACACATACTACCAGTGTACCCTTATGCAAGTCACTTAACCTCATTTACCTTATTTTCTTATTTGTAATATCTGTAAAATGAACTGGAGAAAGAATTGGCAGATGTCTCCAGCATCTTTGCTGTGAAAATCCCAAATGGAGTCACAAAGAGTTGGATATAACTGAAAAATATGACTGAATAGCAATAATAAACCTATACAAAATGTAAAAATCATCACTGTAAGCCAATAGCAACTCTATGTTCTGGTATTAACTGTTTTTGGATACTGATTCAATTTTTATTGTGTTTTCTTGGATAAAATAAAGTCTGTCCTATGCCCATTGTCTTGTTATTTTCATTGAAACTGAAGACCCCCTTTACCTTTTTCTCTAGAGATCTAAATATGGCCCATATTCTAATGTTCTTACTTGATGGAACATAAATGAAAGGAAATAAGAAGTTCCTAAAATTATTCATAAGCTCTTTCTTTAAATTACGACAACATTTCTTTATCTATTACCATTAATTAATTAAAACAGGAATCTTTAAGTTAAAGCAGAATTGCAATCTACATCCTAGAGTGTTAACAGGTTTTATTGCTTTTTTAAATTTATTTTTATTATAGATATTACTTGAGTTTTACACTTTCCCCCCAGTCTTGCTTCCCTAGCCCCACACCCACCCCACAGATAGCACTCTGTCACTCTTTACTTTGTTTCCATGTTGTACCTTGATCCAAATTGGGTGTGATGAGAGAGAAATCATATCATTAAAGAGAACAGAATTCTCAGAGGTGACAAGATCAGACAATAAGATATCTGTTTTTTTTCTAAATTAAAGGGAATAGTGCTTGTACTTTGTTCAAACTCCAGAGCTCCTTATCTGGATACAGATGGTACTCTCCTTTGTTGACAGCCCAAAATTGTTCCCAGTTGTTACACAGATGGAATGAGCAAGTCCTTCAAGGTTGAACATCACTCCCAAGTTGTTGTTAGGGTTTACAGTGCTTTTCTGGTTCTGCTCATCTCACTCAGCATCAGTTCATGCAAATGCCTCCAGGTTTCCCTGAAATCGTGTCCCTCCTGGTTTCTAATAGAACAATAGTGTTCCAAGACAGACATATGCCACAGTTTGCTAAGCCATTCCCTAATCGAAGGACATTTACTGGATTTCCAATTCTTTGGCACCACAAACAAGGCTGCTATAAATATTTTTGTACAAGTAATGTTTTTACCCTTTTTCCTCATCTCTTCAGGCTATAGACCCAGTAGTGGTATTGCTGGGTCAAAGGATATGCACATTTTTGTTGCCCTTTGGGCATAGTTCCAAATAGCTCTCCAGAAGTCTTGGATGAGTTCACAGCCCCACCAGCAGTGTAATAGTGTACCAGATTTCCCACATCCCTTCCAACAATGATCATTATGCTTCCTGGTCATATGGGCCAATCTGAGAGGTGTGAGGTGGTACCTCAGAGAAGCTTTAATTTGCATTTCTCTACTAATTAATGATTTAGAGCATTTTTTTCATATGGCTATAGGTTACTTGGATCTCCTCATCTGTAAATTGCCATTGCATATCCTTTGAGCATCTGTCAATTGGGGAATGGCTTTTTGTTTTAAAAATATGACTCAGTTCTCTGTATATTTTAGAAATGAGTCCTTTGTCAGAATCATTAGTTGTAAAGATTGTTTCCCAATTTACTACATTTCTTTTGATCTTGATTACATTAGTTTTATCTGTGCAAAAGCTTTTTAATTTAATGTAATCAAAATCATTTAATTGGTTTTTGGTGATGTTCTCCAACTCTTCCTTAGTCATATACTGTTCCCCTTTCCATAGATCTGACAGTTAGACTAGTCCTTGATCTTCTAATTTGCTTATAATATTGTTTTTTATGTCTATGTCCTGTATCCATTTGGATCTTATCTTGGTAAAGGGCGTGAGGTGTTGGTCTAATCTAAGTTCCTTCCATACTAACTTCCAATTATCCCAGCAGTTTTTATCAAAGAGGGAGTATTTATCCCAATGGCTGGACTATTTGGGTTTATCAAACAGCAGATTACTATAATCCTCTCCTGTTTTTACACCTAGTCTATTCCACTGGTCCACTGCTCTATTTCTTAAGCAATACCAAACAGTTTTGTTGACTGATGCTTTATAATATAATTTTAGATCGGGTAGTGCTAAGCCACCTTCGTTTGCACTTTTTATCATTAAGCTCCTGGCAATTCTTGACTTTTTATTTCTCCACATGAATTTACTTACAATTTTTTCTAACTCTAACGTAATTTTTTGGAGGTTTGATTGGTAGGGCACTAAACAGATAGTTTAGTTTTGGTAGAATTGTCCTTTTTATTATATTAGCTCTACCTATCCATGAGCAGTTGATATTTGCCCAGTTATTTAAATCTAATTTAATTTGTGTAAGAAGTGTTTTATAATTGTTTTCAAAAAAATTCTGAGTCTGTCTTGGCAAATAGACTCCCAAATATTTTACACTGTCTGAGGTTACTTTGAATGGGATTTCTCTTTCTAGCTTTTCCTTCTGTTTCTTGCTAGACATATATATAGTAAAGTTGTGGATTTATGAGGGTTTATATTATAACCTGCAACTTGGCTAAAATTACTAATTGTTTCCAGTAGTTTTTTAGATGATTTCTTGGGATTCTCTAGGTAGACCATCATGCCATCTTCGAAGAGTGAGAGTTTTGTCTCTTCCTTCCAAATTCTAATTCCTTTAATTTCTTTTTCTTCTCTAATTGCTGATGCTAACATTTCTAATACAATATTGGATAGTAGTGGTGATAATGGGCACCCTTGTTTCACCCCTGATCTTATTGGGAATGCCTCCAGCCTCTCCCCATTGAATATAATGCCTGTTGATGGTTTCAGATAGATCCTGCTAATTATTCTAAGGAACAGTCCATTTATTCCTACACTCTCTAGTGTTTTTAATAGGAATTGATGCTGTATTTTCTCAAAAGCTTTTTCAGGATCATCATTCTATCCACTATGCTACCACTTACTTCTAAAACTTATTTTACTCTTCATGTCTTTGATCTTTTGGATCAAAACAAAACATCTGGCCAAATTTAAGTTGCAAATTAATAAAATAATTTAATTTTTTTGTAAAGTGTATGATAATGTAGAATTAAAGGGCCTAATTATTGGGGGTACAAAGACAAAAAAGTAGCTCCCTACCCTCAAGGAACTTTTTCTTTCAATTTGTACATAGGTAAGAAATGCAAAGTATAAATTGAAGATTTCATTGATATAAAGAACTCTCAGGGGAAGAAAGTCACTGTGCTCACCCAGGTCAACATATTCTTTGCAATTTAGAGTGTCAGAGAATTGCCTAGTCCTGAGAGGTGAGATGATTGTCCAGAATTATACAATAAATCAATTTTGAATTTGAACCCAGATCTTTCTGCCTTCAGAGTCAACTCTCTATCTACTGGGCTTTGCAGGAGTGAGAGAACTCTTAATAACTTGGAGGATAAGGAAGGGCATCTTGAAGAATGTTGTACTCTAACTCAGGGACATACATTACATACATACATATATATACAGTTTAAAATATATTATGCTGAACTTGACAAACCCTGACACCATGACTATTTTATTATAGAAGGAATCCAAAATACTATATATATGATAACATAAATCTTATTACATTCAACTTGATGTTTTCTAATCATATGCTCAATTAACTGTGCTAGTTCCAAAGCTGTCTTGCTTATCTATGTGGCCCTTTAAACAACCTTCTGTTCTCTTCTGCCCATTTTAAATGATTGATTAGCACTGACTCCCTTCCTCCCTTCCTTCCTTCCTTCCTTCCCTCCTTCCTTCCTTCCTTCCTTCCTTCCTTCCTTCCTTCCTTCCTTCCTTCCTTCCTTCCTTCCTTCCTTCCTTCCTTCCTTTCTTCCCTCCCTCCCATCCAGAATATCTATCAATAACATTATACAACACATGCCCATGCCTTTTGCTCTTGGATCATCATTCTCTTCCTACCATTGAAATCTTCTATCCTACTCTTTGATTCCACAGCTCTAACATGTGATCGTTTTGCCTTCTCTAAGCAAAGCTCAGGTAACCATACCACTTTGCTGTTACCTCTTCCTCATGCCCTAGGCGGTAACATTTTCCATCTCCCTTTAGCCCTTTCTTTAGACTAATTGTGTATTGTTCCCCCCCCCCACCCAGTAATGCAAACTGTTGACACACAGGGGCAGTTTTCTTTCCTCATATGTGTATTCCTTATTGCCTAACATAGTGCATGGTACTTAATAAAGACTTAATAAATTCTTTATCAATATAGTACTTCTAAATTCTCCTCCCCCCCCAATCCACATTATTTGTAACAAATGAGCATTAAAAAATACATCTATTTGCCATGTCCAAAAATGTATGTCTCATTTTGCATCCTGGGTCCATCATCCACCTGTTAAGAAGTGGGTTAGCATGATTCATCATAAATCCCATGAACTAGTGATAGATCATTGCAGCTATCATAGTTTTAAGTATATCAACTTTATTTTTCTTTAAAATGTATTCACTGCATAAATTGCTATTTTGTTTATAGAAATCTCCACAGCTTTATCAGAATCTGTCCCATTAATCTTATAGTACAACAAGAATTCATCATATTAGTACACCATAGTTTAATAAGTCATTCTTTAATTAGGGAGCACTTGTCCTTGCTTTCTAAATCTTGGATACAACAAAAATGCTGTTGTAAATCTTTTTTATGTGTCCTAGACCTTTCCCATTTTCCTCTTTGAAGGACAGAGTAATGAATCTGGAGGCATGAACACCTGAATTCCAATCCAAACTCAGTCACTTAGCTTCTGCCTGCTGTAGCAAAATATGGATAATTGATAGCAATTTCCTCCCAGGGTAGGTGTGAGGATAAAAATGAAATGATATTTGTAAAGAGATTTACAGTAAACTTCAAATGACCATAGAGGTAGCTGGCTAGCTAGCCAGTAGTCATAGTAATATTGGTATCTATGTGTCACAGAGTAATTATAAGTTGATGTCATTTTGGGGTATGATTACAAATTTCTTTCCAGAATAATTAAACTAATTTGTAGCTGTAACTATGGTGATCCAGCATGCATGTCTTCCGATGTACCATAAACAGTAGGCATTTTCTTTTGTTTCCATTAGGGTCAACCTGCTGGGCATGATATGGAAGTTCAGAATTGTTTGAATTTAAATTTCTTTAAACTTGGAGCATTTTTCATATGGTTAGTGAAAGCTTAAACTTCTTTTGTGAATGGCCCGTTTTTCACCTTTGCCCATTTGTCTATTGCATAATGATTTTTGTTGTTCGTTTGAGTCTCCTCCTATATACCTTGAGTATGAGACTTTTATCAAAGAAATTTGATGTAAAATTTCCCTCCAATTAAGCATTTCTCTTCTGTTTATTTGCCTTTCTTTTCTTTGTCCAAATTTCTTTCTTTTTTTTTTTTGTAATCGAAATGGTCAGTTGTTGTCTCCCATGGCCTTCTCTTTCTTTGATTGGATAAGAACTCTTTCCTTATCCACAATTATGCAAGTTTCTTCTTCCATATTTCTCCATTTGTTTATTATGTTACCTTGTGCACTCTGATAATGCAACCATTTGAAATTCTTTGCAGAATATGGTATACTGTAGAATGTGAGACACTCATCTAAACTTGATTTGGTTTTTGATTGTTTCCTTTTCTTTTTTTGGCAAAGTAATGGGGTTAATTGACTTGCCCTAGATCACACAGCTAAGTAATTATTAAGTGTTTGAGGGCAGATGTGGACTCGTGTCCTTCTGATGTCATGGCCTATGCTCTAACTACTGTACCACCAAACTACTCTTGTTTTAAATTGTTTTCATCTGGTTTTCTCAGCAGATTTTTTTATCAAGTAATGAATTCGTGTAAAGTAATGAGTTAGAATATTTGGGCTTTTCAAAGATTATGTTACCGTATTTATTTTGTATCCTGCTATAGTCTGACCCCTGATTCATTTAGAGAGAGAGAGAGAGTGATACGATGAGAAAGTCAATATAGGTTTATGTTTAAGTCTCAGACTATTGATCCTTGGGTTCCATTTTGTCTGTCCCTATTTTCATAGTATATTCGTTTATAGCAAACAACTACTCCGAATGCAATAAAAATTAACTGTTCTTTATCTGAAGACAAAACTCATTATAAAAAATGTACAACAAATAAAGTTTAGAGGAAGCAATAATTTCCTGAAGGTAAGTGATGTCAGTTTGACAGGAAGAAATGAGGTGGGGGAGGGGAAGAAAGAAGAGGAGTGATAAATTTACCAGGTGCCAGTCATATAAAAAATCAGGAATGCTGAAAAAATTCTGAACAGATAAATCAATTACCCATTTAAGGGGGTGAGTGAACCAAACTAGGCTAAAACTGTTCATGAATATATTCATGCAATTGTCTGACTGTCCTCTTTGCAATGGGCTTTGAATTTTCTTGCACTTCCATTATCCCTTTCAGCTTCCATATCCCAGAATCCTTCAGTCCATCTTTCTTTTACTTCCAGTGTTATCAAAAAGAACTTCTCCTATTTTAAAAATATTTTTTGTTACATATGATTCTGCCTTTTCAATTTAGATACTTGTTATTCATCATAATAAGGAATGATCCAATTTATTCCTAAGGTTTTTAATATTTTTAACAAAAATGACTTTTAGATCCCATCAAAATATTTTTGAGAAATGTTACTATAATACTGTGATCTTGGGGCAGCTAGGTCACATAGTGGAAAAAGCACCAGCCTTGGATTCAGGGCTACCTGGGTTCAAATCCAGTCTCAGAAGCTTAATAATTACCTAGCTGTGTGGCCTTGGGTGAATCACTTAACCCCATTTGCCTTGTAAAAACCTAAAAAATAATAAATAAAAAAATAATGCTGTGATCTTTATTGCTATTTATTGCTGATAATGTGGTGTGTAATATTTATGTTACATTTCCTGTAGAATGACAACTTGATCAAAGTGTATTACATTTTAATAATTTATTCTAGCTTCTTGGTTAATATTTTATTCAATAATAATTCATTAGATTCTTTGTTACTTCCTGGTTTTTGCATCATGATTTTATTTCTTTTATAGAAGGAGTGTAGTGGACTATCTCCTTTCTCTATATCATAGAGCACTTTCTTCCATTAAATGCAACTCAGTTACCAACTTCTACATGGAACTTTTCCTAATTCTTCCAATAGCTAGTACTTCCTTCCAAACTGCCTTCCATTCAACTATTTTACACATATTTGCATTTATTCACTTTTCATTAATGTTTTTATTTGCATACATTACATCTCCCATTAGAATGTGGGTGCCTTAAAAGTACAAATTATTTTGTTCTTTGTACTAGTCTCCCCAAGACCTATTATTGTAGCAATCACATCACAGATGTTTAATAAATAGCTGGTTATCAATTTTTGTAAATAATTTCTGTAATAATGGTGATAGCTATTCTTTGTTTGAGGGAAATCTACTTGGAAAAATTATCTGACTCTGAGTTTCCAACACATGCCCTAGGAACTCATTTGTGGATTGCTAAATTTCTTTTATTTTTATTAATTTCTCTTTTTCATGTCCTATTAATCTGAGAGTTTATATTTCTGTAAACATCAATTTCATTTATTAGGTATTCATTTTTTTAAATCAAATTGGACAAAGAGGTTTGAGTAATTTCCTTTCCCTTTGCTCTGAATTTTGCTTTTTTTGGCTTTTGATTATGGAAATTTGGCCTCTTTCAAAATAATGTTAGTCTTTTGAATGGAATTTAGCAAAAGGGTAAACTGAGGCATAACTCTAAGCAAGATAATATTTGCTAGCAGGACCATCATGCCTGTCATTAAATGGGTAAATGGACTTTTCCATTTAGTCAAAGACTCTGAACAGGAGGACAATTTCTTTTTTATAAGTATTCGGGAATACAGAACAAAGAATAGAGCAGGGTAGTTGATATAATGAGATTGAGAGCAGCAAGATCGGTTACAGAACTGAGCTGCAAAGAACAAAATAACTGGTTGGGAGTTTGATAATCAAGGCTAGAAATAACTCCTCTTCTTCTCTCATGAGACTAGAAAGTGCTTTTTTTTTTTAGGGCTTTGCAAGGCAATGGGGTTAAGTGACTCACCCAAGTTCATACAGCTAGTTAATTATTAAGTGTCTGAGGCTGGATTTGAATCCAGGTACTCCTGACTCCAGGGCTGGTGCTCTATCCACTGTGCAACCTAGCCACCCCTAGGAAGTACTTTTTGTTTGAATCCAGAAGCAAGAAAGTACTCCAGACTTTTGGACAGCAAAACATACATCTTTGAATGACACCTTGGTAAGGAAAGATATCAGGCGCAAGTCCCTTTGTGTTCATACACATTTTTCAAAGTTAGTAAAATTTTTGTAGCAAGAATAACTCAGTGATGAGCATAAAATTAACCCATTACAGTATAGCTAAGTTCTGAAATAATTTCAGAAACAAGGAACTATGACTTAAATATAGAATAACAGCAATTATAGGACAAAATGAATTAATTGTAAATGACATCAATAAATAACAAAAGATCAGTTTTAATCTCATTAGCTGATGGCTTATGTTAGTATAAGTTTTGTGAAACAACTTTTTTATTTGTTCAATTTTTTTGCTTTTGTTATTTTTTTAAATTTTCAACATTCTTTTTTCTGTTTAAAATTTTTGACTTGTTACTTTTCTCTTTTGTTTAGTTGCATAACTAATTCATTTATCTTTTCTTTCTTTGATTGATTAAAGGGTCTGATTCTTTAGAATCAAATTCCCTTTAGTGATTATAATTTTGGAATTATCAGTAGGATGTGTTTAGTATTTCTCTTTTTCCATTTTTGATAAGATTGCAGAGCCTCACATGGTCAATTTTTGTGAAAGTACTCCACATAATTAGGAATATGAATATTTCTTCTAATTATCTCCTACTAATAACTATAAATCTGTCACCAAACTTTTCTAACTTTTAATGTGAGTCCTTAATATCTTCCTTTAATTTTTGTGCAAGTTTTCAGTGTCTGTGAGGGTAAGTTGAATCTCCTGACTATTATAGCTTAATTGTATATATCTCCCTATAATTCATTGAATTTTTCCTTTGAATGCTCCAAAGCCATGTCACTAGGTGGAGCATTTTTTGGGGGATGAACTACAATTTTTGGAATTTAATGAAAATGTTTCTTCAAGTTTATTTTTTTGAGCAGGTAACTGATTTTCTTTTTGTTCTCTTTTGTTCTCATTCGTTTGTTCATTTTTGCTCACTGGCTCTAGAAAATCTGAGCAATTTTCTTATCCACTCTTTTTTTTACCATATCATGAATTTGGGGAACTCTGATTTTCAAATGATCTCTCTCTTTGATCACTTTTTCAGCTTAGTTGTTTTTAATAGTAGATACTGCATATTTTCTCCTATTTTAATATTTTGACTTTGTAAGCTTATGTTTCTGATTGCCTTATGAAGTTATTGAATTGTATTTTTCCTAGATTCATGTTCCTTCCTTCTGGCTCCGCTCATATCTCTATTTTTAGAGCACTAGCAAACTTCAGTGATCCACATTAGAACACTAGTGTTAAATATCCCTGGTCTGGATGGACAACGCTGTGATTTTACAGCCCCTAACCCACTTAGGTCTTTTCTAGTCAAGTTACTACAATAGGTTTAAGCTTATTCACCTCATTTCATGTTCTGTCTCCTTATGGGTCACCACTTACAGTACATTTGAATACTGCTGTCTTTTTCAGTTTCACATATTATGAAGGAGCACATTTGTGCTTCTTTTTGAATTTCTTGATAATAATTCATCTTTGTGCATTTTGCTTTGTAAAATTCCTAGAATATATTGTGGAAGAACTGGTCCTTTTACCACCCTTCACACCACCATCATAACCTTAAGACCCCTTCATATTATGTATTCATATATGTAGTCCTTAGTCTTACTAAAACAGAAATAAAACTTATTTTTGAAATTTGAAATCCACTTTAGGTGTTGGTTAGAATTCTGAAATTTTTAGAATTGAAGGAAATCTTCAAAATCATCCAATCTATATCTTTTATTACTGATGGTATAGAGGTTTTTGGAAGTTGAGTAACTTTAAAGCCTAACAACTATCTAGTGACAGAGCATGGCTTTGGGCAAAAGTTTCCATATTCCTCACTTAATATTCTTTCTTTTCTGATGTCCTGCTTCCTCAATTGTTCTTTGGTGAAAAAATGATGATCATGCAATATCATGATCCATTGATCTTCCTGTCCAATTTTTGTCACTCCCCTCACATTTTTTGAAGGATGTCATCTAACCTGCTGGAAGTCTCCGTTTCCTGCATCTTTTGTATTTCCTGAGTAATAGTGTAGTACTGTTATTGAGCCATAGAGCATAACTAGGAGACTACAGGTATTACAAAGATGTGTTTTTTTGTCAAGAAATGTCTTGAGATCATTAAAAGTATTGCACAATGTCCTAAATGCAATATAGCTTACAGTTTTGATCCGGCAATTTTTGGCTTCCATCAACTACCTGAAATTTTTGACAAAGATAGGTGTTTGGATGAATAAATTGATCGTTAGTTATAAGTCTTATTATGGACACCATCCATTTTTCACCTAATTGACTTTTCTTTCGTAGATTACTAGGCTCTGAGATAGGGTTTGATTCTAGGGCTTGATTGAATCAGTGATTTGTCCTATGCAGACATGAGCATTTGGATGACTTGATCATTGTTTAGGAACCTCTCTTGCATCTGGAATCTTCATTTGACACTGTCTTTATAGGCATACGTCTCCCTGCTTTGTGATTTCTTGGTTTTGATAATCAGCAGATTGTGTATTTTTTTGTTTTAGTTTTTGCAATGCAATGGGGACCAGTCACTTGCTCAAGGCAACACAGCCAGATAATTATTAAGTGTTTGAGGCCAGATTTGAACCCAGGTACTTCTGACTCCAGGGCCGGTGCTCTGTCCACAGCACCACCTAGAAACCCCGTAAGCAGCAGATTGTTGAACAACATTCTCTTTGTTTTGGATCTATGGAAGGAATCTTATATGACTCCATAAGCCTGGGCAATATCTTTTTGGAGAATGACCTTTAAGATTTCCTTCTCTTCTACCACTACTAAGTAAAATGTTGCTTTGCAAGCCACAAATCTGAAGTCCACCACACAGAAAATTTTTTTTTCTCAACATGCCATTCAGTCAATGGGGTGAAGAACTGGTTTGTAGAACACGATCAGTAAATGTCTGCATATTACTTTCTGACATTTTCAACAAAAATACCTGTGTATGTGCGTAGACCATTTGCCTAAAAATTTTATGTATGTGAGAAAACACATTGATCAATTAATAGTTGTTTGACAGGGGCAGCTAGATGGCACAGTGGATAGAGCACCGGCCCTGGAGTCAGGAGGACATGAGTTCAATTTTGACCTCAGACACTTAATAAATACCTAACTGTGTGACCTTAGGCAAGTCACTTAACCCCATTGCCTAAAATAAAAAAAAATAGTTGTTTGATCTCTTGTCACCTTTCGAGTGATATTAACACAATGTGTTTTTCTCCATTTTTCTGTTGCCATTCCTTATTGAAGATAGTTTGAAAATCAGTCTCTAAGATTTTTCAAAATGACGTTACCCATTACTCTATGTATGCATGTATACATACACATATATATGTACATATACATATATATAAATATATATATGTGTGTATATATATATATATATATATATATATATATATATATATATATATGTTAGGTTTTTGCAAGGCAAATGGAGTTACGTGGCTTGCCCAAGGCCACACAGCTAGGTAATTATTAAGTGTCTGAGGCCAAATTTGAACTCATGTCCTCCTGACTCAGGGCCAGTGCTCTATCTACTGTGCCACCTAGCCACCCGCCAGTATATTTTTTTTATCCCTTTGATCAAGTCCTACCTCTTCTCAATATTTGCCTTCTTTTTTATTGTTTCTGTTTTTCATATAGCACATATGATAACAAATTATTAAGAATTCAAGTATATGTTAATTGTCCACTGTCATGAGGTTATTTACCTAATGTTTGTTTTACATTTCAGAGATAATAGTGCAGTTGAATTATCTTTCATTTTGTCTTCCTGATAAAGCTAATTTATTTCTGATCATTCCCTTCCTAGATAATGCCTCTGGTACCACTACTTGCATCTAAATCATCTTTGGAAATATGATGCATCATATTTGTGTCTATCATCCATTTTTTTGTTGTGCAAATCTCTTTCATTTTTATTCATTTGTTTTATTCCTTCCATTTACATTTCTCCATGCTTTCAAATTGATCTGACCTAGTTGATTTTCGTACTAAGATTGATGCAGATCTATTTTCCTCTGTAACCTTTTTTTTACTCTTTTATGAACTGATTCTATTTGGCAACTACAACATCGTTTATAACAGTTTGTAATCTCTAATATGAATATGTCTATGTTTTATAGCAATATAAGTTTAGTTTTACTTAATAGTTCTATTGGGTTTTCTCTTTTTGTTAGAGTTCAAATGCCATTGTCATAGGTAGCAGTTATTTTAAAATATGCTAATGACTTTACCAGCAGTCGTACAATTTTTGAAGGAGATCACTGGCTGGTTGTTGACCAGCTTTTCATTTCATGTGAGGAAAAAAAAGAACAGAAAAAGATTCATTGTAGAGCAGCTGCAGGCTTCTGTTATGCAAGGAAAACACTGCATTTAAGGACTAGAAATTATAGGACTGGGACATCAGTCCAAGATGGCGGAGAGAAGACAGGCACAGTTGTAAAGTCTCCTGATCTCTTCCCCATCTATCACATGAAACAAAACTCTTAAATGAAATGCGACTCACAAAACCCAGAAATAAAAGCCAGGAGAAAAACCATCTACCTCAGGATTTGTCTCCTGCAGCAGCTTTGGCCGAATTCAGCGGGTGAGTCTGGGCTCAGAGGGAGGATCATCCTTGGATCAGCCACATTAACAGGTGAATTGGAACTGGGAGTCTGAGGGCTGGAGAGCCGGACCTGCTGGATCAGCGGTGGGGCTGGACAAAAGGGACTTGGTTCTGCATGGAAGCAGAGGCACTGGTGTTTTTGCTGTCCCCCTGAAGCTTGGGGACCAGGCTGGGGAGAGAGTTCTGGTGCAGGAGATCTGTGGACACCATCCCTAGGCTCCTCTGGCTTGCGAAACTCTGAGTCCACAGGTCCATTGCACAGAGGCCTCTTCCCAAACAAACAAATGCAAACTACTGCTTCAGGCCCAGGTGTGTGAGCAGAAGAACCAGCCCAGCTGAGGAATGACCTCAGGCCAGGGTAAAGCACACCATTTATTGAAGGTAAAAGAATTCAATAGTTCAAACTCCTCCCTTCGGGAGAAAGGAGAAGACCTCCCAAACAAGGTCACAGACACTTCAGAGAGGGCAACCAGCATCTCGTACTGGCCACCCAAAGAAACTGCACTCAGTAAAGGTTTTAGCGATCCCAAGCCCAGGTGAAACAGCCCTGCCCCCAACTCAAGATCTTAGCATAATGAAGAAGGCTCAGCAGAAAGGTAGATCCATAGAAAAAATCCTGGAAGGAAAAGACCCTAACTCAGTGAGATCTGGAACCTCTGATGAGAATACAATCTGGTCTCAAACACAGAAGTACTTCCTTGAAGAAATAAGGAAGGAGCTTAAAAATTTGGGAGAGACAATTAATACCTTGCAACAAGAAAACAAAACCTTAGAACGTACAATTAGACAAACACAAAAGGAGAATAAATCTCTCAGATCATCAATTGGCCAATTTCAAAATGAGAATAAATCTCTGAGATCATCAATTGGAGCAATACAAAATGAGAATAATTCTCTCAGATCCTCAAATGAGCAAATGCAAAAAGAAATCAATTCTCTGAAAACCTCAATTGGTCAAATGGAGAGCTCTTTTGAAAGTAGGATTGACCAATTGGAAAAGGAGTTGCAAAAGGTTACTGAAGAAACCTCCTCCCCCCAAGAAATAATGGAGTCTACAGAAACTAATGACTCCATGAGACAGCAAGAGTCAGTTAAACAAAATCAAAAAATAGAAAAAATAGAAGCAAATGTAAATTGCCTCATCAACAATAACACTGAACTTGAGAAAAGATTGAGGTGGGGAAACCTGGAAATTATAGGACTTCCTGAAAACATTGAAGAGAGACAAAAAGCGTGGACTTAATATTACAGGATCTAGTGAGGGAAAACTGCCCGGATATCATGGAATCAGAGGGCAAAGTAGTTATTGAAAGAATACATCAATCCCCACCAGAAAAAGATCCAAAAATGAAAACATCAAGGAATTTTGTGGCCAAACTGCAGAACTAACAGATAAAAGAGAAAATCCTGCAAGCAGCCAGAAAGAAAAAAAAAATTTAAGTATCAAGGAGCCACAGAAAGGATCACGCAGGACCTGGCTGCATCAACTTAAAGGGATCGAAGGGCCTAGAACGAGATATTTTGAAGAGCAAGGAAGCTTGGAATGTAGCCAAGAATCTACTTTCCTGCAAAGCTGAGCCTTCTCTTCCAGGGAAAAAGATGGACATTTTAACGAAAAGGAAGAATTCCAAAAATTTTTGATGAAAAGACCAGAGCTAAACAGAAAATTTGGACATCAAACAGGAGGTCCAAGAGACACATGAAAAGGTAAAAAAAAGGGAGGGACGGTAGAGTAAAGGTCAAAGGTTGGAGCAAAATATATTTTGCTTAAGCTGAAGTAAAAGCAGCAGGGGTAGCGATTCTGTTCTCCAGCAAAGCAGCAGCAAAAATAGATAGCATTAAAAGAGATAAGGAAGTTAACTTTATCACTCTAAAATGTACCATAGACAATAAAGTCATTTCAATATTGAAGATATATGAACCCAGTGGGACAGCACCCAAATATTTAGAGGAGAAGTTGAAAGAAATACAGAAAGACATAGACAGCAAAACTCTACTAGTGGGAGACCTCAACCTCCCGCTACCAGATCAAGATAAATCGAATCATAAAACAAACAAGAAAGAAATTAGAGAGGTAAATAGCTTGTTAGATAAATTAGATATGGTAGACTTATGGAGGAAATTGAATGGGGAGAGAACGGAATATACCTTTCTCTCTGCAGTACATCGAACTTATACAAAAATTGACCATGTACTAGGACATAAAAACCTAATGATCAACTGCAGAAAGGCAGAAATAGTTAATACATCTTGCTCAGATCACAGTGCAAAAAAAGTCATATGAAATACTGGGCCAAGGAGATATAGACCCAGAAAAAATTGGAAATTGAATAACCTCATTTTAAAAAGTGAGTGGACCAAAAAACAAATTATAGAAACAATTAACCATTTTATGCTAGATAATGATAATAATGAAACAACATACCAAAACCTATGGGATTCATTTGAAGCGACTCTCAGATGATATATTATAGCTCTAAATGCTTATATCAATAAATTGGAGAAAGAGGAAATCAATGAACTAAACCTGCAAATAAAAAAATTAGAGAAAGAAAAAATCAAAAATCCCCAATTAAATACCAAATTAGAAATTCTAAAAATTATAGGAGAAATTAATAAAATTGAAAGCCAAAAAACTATTAAGTTAATAAATAAAACCAAAAGTTGGTATTATGAAAAAACCAATAAAATTGATAAACCTCTGGTCAATTTGATTAAAAAAGAAAGAAGAAAACCAAATTGCTAGTATCATAAATGAAAAAGGTGAACTCACTACAAAAGAGGAGGAAATTAAAGTAATAATTCAAAATTATTTCGACCAACTCTATGCCAATAAATTTGATAATCTAAGTGAAATGGATGAATATTTACAAAAATATAAGTTGCCCAGGTTAAATGAAGAAGACATTAAATACCTAAACAACCTTATCTCAGAAAAAGAAATTCAACAAGCAATGACGGAACTCCCTAAAAAAAATCCCCAGGGCCTGATGGATACAAAAGTGAATTCTACCAAACATTTAAGGAAAAATTGGTTCCAATCCTATATAAACTCTTTGGAAAAATAGGCAAAGATGGAACTCTGCCTAACTATTTCTATGAAACCAATATGGTACTGTTACCTAAACCAGGAAGAGTCAAAACAGAGAAAGAAAATTATAGACCTATTTCCCTGATGAATATAGTTGCAAAAATCCTAAATAAAATCTTAGCAAAATGGTTACAAGTCATCACAAGGATAATACATTATGATCAAATAGGATTTATTCCAGTAATGCAAGGTTGATTAAATATTAGGAAAATTGTTTGTATACTCAATTATATCAAGAACAAGCCTGTCAGAAATCATATGATCATATCAATAGATGCTGAAAAAGCTTTTGACAAAATACAGCATCCATTCCTATTAAAAATACTAGAGAGTGTAGGAATAAATGGACTGTTCCTTAGAATAATGAGCAGTATCTATCTCAAACCATCAACAAGTATTCAATGGGGAGAGGCTGGAGGCATTCCCAATAAGATCAGGGGTTAAACAAGGTACCCATTATCACCACTACTATTCAATATTGTATCAGAAATGTTAGCATGAGCAATTAGAGAGGAAAAAGAAATTAAAGGAATTAGAATTGGGAAGGAAGAGACATAACTCTCACTCTTTGCAGATGACATGATGGATTAACCTAGAGAATCCCAAGAAATCATCTAAAAACTACTGGAAACAATTAGCAATTTTAGCAAAGTTGCAGGTTATAAAATAAACCCTCATAAATCCTCAACTTTTTATATATGTCTAGCAAGAAACAGCAGGAAGAGCTAGAAAGAGAAATCCCATTCAAAGTAACATCAGACAATATAAAATATTTGGGAGTCTATTTGCCAAGAAAGACTCAGAATCTTTTAGAAAACAATCATAAAACACTTCTCACACAAATTAAATTAGATTTAAATAACTGGGCAAATATCAACTGCTCATGGATAGGTAGAGCTAATATAATAAAAAGGACAATTCTACCAAAACTAAACTATCTGTTTAGTGCCCTACCAATCAAAGCTCCAAAAAATTACTTTAGAGTTAGAAAAAATTGTAAGTAAATTAATATGGAGAAATAAAAATTCAAGAATTGCCAGGAGCTTAATGAAAAAAGTGTAGCCCTACCTGATCTAAAATTATGTTGTAAAGCATCAGTCTTCAAAACTGGTATTGGCTAAGAAATAGAGTTGTGGACCAGAGGAATAGACTAGGTGGCAAATCAGGAGATGATTATAGTAATCTGCTGTTTGATAAACCCAAAGAGTCCAGCCATTGGGATAAAAACTCCCTCTTTGATAATAATTCCTGGGATAATTGGAAGTTAGTATGGAAGAAACTTAGATTAGACCAACACCTCACACCATTTTCCAAGATAAGATCCAAATGGTTACAGGACCTAGACATAAAAAAAACAATACTATAAGCAAATTAGAAGGTCAAGGACTAGTCTACCTGTCAGATCTATGGAAAGGGGAACAATTTATTACTAAGAAAGAGTTGGAAAACATCTCTAAAAACCAAATAGATGATTTCGATTACATTAAATTAAAAAGCTTTTGCACAGATAAAAGCAATGTAACGAAGATCAAGAGAAATGTAGTAATTTGGGAAACAATCTTTACAACTAATGATTCTGACAAAGGAATCATTTCTAAAATATACAGAGAACGGAACCATATTTTTAAAACAAAAATCCATTCCCCAATTGACAAAGGTTCAAAGGATATGCAAAGGCAATTTACAGATGAGGAGATCAAAATAATCCATAGCCATATGAACAAATGTTGTAAATCATTAATTATAAGAGAAATGCATATTAAAGCTTCTCTGAGGTACCACCTCACACCTCTCAGATTAGCCAGTATGACCAGGAAGGATAATGATCATTGTTGGAAGGGATGTGGGAAATCTGGTACTCTATTACACTCTTGGTGGAGTTGTGAACTCTTCCAACCCTTCTGGAGAGCTATTTGGAACTATGCCCAAAGGGCAACAAAAATGTGCATACCCTTTGACCCAGCAATACCACTACTGGGTCTATACCCTTAAGAGATGGGGAAAAAGGGTAAAAACGTTACTTGTACAAAAATATTTATAGCAGTCTTGTTTGTGGTGGCAAAGAATTGGAAATCCAGTAAATGTCCTTCATTTGGGGAATGGCTTAGCAAACTGTGGTATATGTATGTCATGGAACACTATTGTTTTATTAGAAACCAGGAGGGATGGGATTTCAGGGAAACCTGGAGGGATTTGCATGAACTAATGCTGAGTGAGATGAGCAGAACCAGAAATACACTGTACAACCTAACAGCAACATAGAGGTGATGTTCAACATTGAAGGATTTGCTCATTCCATCAGTGCAACAATTGGGAACAATTTTGGGCTGTCTGCAAAGGAGAGTGACCTCTGTATCCAGATAAGGAGCTGTGGAGTTTGAACAAAGTGCCAGGATTATTCCCTTTAATTTAGAAAAATACAGATATCTTATTATCTGATCTTGTTACCTCTTAGACTTATCTTCTCTTTAAGGATATGATTTCTCTCTCATCACACCCAATTTGGATCAAGGTACAACATGGAACCAAAGTAAAGTCTGACAGAGTGCTGTCTGTGGGGTGGGGGTGGGACGAAGGAAGCAAGATTGGGGGAAAAGTGTAAAACTAACATAATATCTTTAATAATAATAAATTTTAAAAAAGAAATTATAGGACTAGAGTACTGAAGAAATTTATAAACTCTTTATTCCTGGAGACCATTAAGAATATGAAGTCTTTGCATTTGCCTGGAATAGATGAAATACACATTTTGTTAGAGTCAAGGAAATAAGCTGGATTATATCTCAAGGGACCTTATAACCCACATTTTGATGTCTAGAGGCCAATATTCTATTATCTGGGGGGTTTAATATTCTCTTGTTGTACCATTTCCTCAATTCTTGTGATTTGATGACCTTTGCATTAATTTATTCCAACTTGAGTGGGTAAGAATACTCACATGCTCATGTGCAGGATCAGATCAGTCTAGAGTGGGAGAATTAGTGAGGGTGGATAGGTGATTTAAGCCCAGCAACCTTTCTAAAAATTCTGTTTATTCATTGTTTTTGAACAGTTCTGATCTTTCACTACATCCAAAAATGAAATGCACATAAGGAAAGAGCTAACCTTGAGTAATTTATTATTTTTAAAAAAAACCTATTACTGTTTTTATATCCCACTGTCTAAAAGAGGGATAGATAATGGATAGATAATGGATCTGTAAGTTAATTGAAATAGGGAGCTTTCATAGGAGGAAACTTTCTACTAATGTAGGTCAGAATTCTCTCTGCAAATTAAAGTCTTAGGATTTGAAAGTGTTCTAATCATAGAGAACACTGAGAGGTTAAGTGATTTCTTTCAAGGTACCCCAGGCAGGGTGTTCTAGAGGCAGGACTTGAGCCCAGCACTTCCGAACTCCAAGGTTTGTTCTGTATCCACTAAATCATTTCATTTCCCTCTCTCAACCATTTCCCACTACACTATTCCATTACTGCATCTTATTTATGAAATTTCAGTAAGAAAGTAGGTTTGGAATAAGAAGACTTGGGTTTGTTACAAAAGGTCCATTAAACTAGGCCTGTCACTATTTTTTTCATTATATCATCATTATGTTAATGATGCCTATGATCCTTTTTATACATAAAAAGCATATGTTTGCTTCTTGGAATCCTGTCATTGCAAGTCTTAATTTTCCTCAGGGAAGTATAAATGTATTGCTATTGATTACTATTGAATATACAGGGTGTCCCCGAAGTCTTAGTTTAGACTTAAGCTTTAATAACGTCAGAGGTATAAATGCAAAACTGGAAAGGTCAATTTTCCCCATTTTAAAATTATTGATGTTTCTTATTAAAATTCATCAGAACCAGCAACTTGTGCTATATGTGTTTATATATATATATATATATATATATATATAGTAATATTTGAATTTTGTAAAACTTTTAATCACCTTCTGTTTAGTGACTAAAAAGATTTCATTTGTAATTCTAGCCTGAAGATCATCCAAAATACAATACTTTGTTGTAACAAGACAGTTTGGATGCGACCCCACAAGAAAAAGTCTAATAGAGATAGATCAAGTAATAACCAAAGTGGCCAAGCCAGAGTACTTCCCCTACCAATCCACCAGTCCAAGAAAGGGTTATCTCTAGAAACAATTGTACATGTGATACATAAGGACAGGGTGATCTGACTTGTTAAAATTAGAATTTATCATTCAGAATTCACAAAATGAAGAAATATAAAGTTTTAACCTCTTTGCCCCTATAATCAAAGCTTAAAACTGCATTTATACCCTGACAAATTGACAAATTGACAAATTCTTTGGTATACAATTTAGGAGTTCTCTACTGCCATTTTGATTTGAAAATTTAATGTAATAACTAGAATTGTACTCTGGAAATCTAAATGTTGCGAGGTTCAATAACTTTATCATATCAGCTACGAGGAGATCTTGTTAAATTGCATTTTCCTCTGTTTTCTATTAATGCAACTTCTGTTGTTATACAGTTCATACAAGTTCATTGGGCATTTCCTGTTTGGTTCTCTTAAAAATACTATTCAATTCAGTAGTTATTTGCCAGACCTTTTGTTAAGCATCATCATCAATTGTCTCATGAGTTTCACTCTTTCACTATGCTTTTGTATTTTTATACTTTTTTATTTTATTGAAGCATAAACACATACTAAAATAATTTTAATCTTTCAACTTTACATTGAAAACTGACCAATCCTTCAGATTTTTTTCAGGTCATTGTACTTGCATTTAGATAGGAATATGATATAACTTCATTATGATGATCAGGAGAGAACTGTTTATTAGAATTCAGATTATCTGAAAATCAGTAAATTTTGCTTTTTTAATATAATTCCTGGAGATCTTATCAATTCTTTTCTTCTTTTCTCTTTTTATGCATGAAATAGCAATTCATTGGAGTGTTCATGGTTGCTTCTCTCCAGAGTACTATTCACCAATGATTTTTCTTTTTATTGCTAGTATGCAGAGTAATTGATGTTCCACCCAGGTCATCAAATGTGGGTTTGATTTAATTGAAGTACTACATGATTCTGTCACCTTCATTTTTCAGCATTTTGTTGGAGCTTGATTTGTCCCTTCATACATTATTAGAAG
This sequence comes from Macrotis lagotis, assembly GCF_037893015.1. Classification (NCBI taxonomy): domain Eukaryota; kingdom Metazoa; phylum Chordata; class Mammalia; order Peramelemorphia; family Peramelidae; genus Macrotis; species Macrotis lagotis. The sequence continues at coordinate 278,869 of NW_027421947.1, forward strand.
TTTGTCTTTCTTGCAGTTAAACTAGAACATTCAATAATAAAGCCATGAAAAATGGTTGCTTTGAATCTGGATACTCCCAAGCTCAATTAAGTTTCCTGCTAACTTCCCTTAAATCTTGCTAAATTATTTTCTTTCTCTCTTCCCTTCCTATGATACTTATGTAGTTCAACCAGTAAAACAAGACCATTGACAATTCCCTTCTTGGCTGTCTTCAAATTATTAATGAATTCAGCTATGATTTTTTCATCAGTGTTAATATTAATAAAGAAGAAAACTTTAACATGTATCTTCCCATACTTGCTATTTTTTTTCTTCTTTTAATGGTTAGGGTTTTAGTGAGATAGATATATTTTACACATATTCACCTTTAAACAGGACTTTGGACACTGTCTAATCCCTGTATATGTATTTAGACACAAACTTTTCATATGATAGTTGGTGGAATATTGTTTTCTATAATATTTATGCTTCTCAGATTAATAAGAATTTCTTGTCAGCTTTCAGAAGAAATTGCTTAATTGATTTTTTTTTCCTATTCTTATTCTGCTTATATCATTCATCTAGTGATTTAAAAAAAGAAAAAAAGAAAAAGAGTTTGGGACTAGTCATTGACTTTTTCCAAAGCACTAAGCAATTCGCTAGCACTAGTCAAGGCATTTTTGACAATCAGAGTTATTAATTCCACTAAATGCTACCTCTTTAATATCATTAGTATTACTTTTCTTTTTGTTCTTCTTTTTTTCTTAGGTTTTTGCAAGGCAATGGGGTTAAGAGGCTTGCCCAAGGCTACACAGCTAGGTAATTATCAAGTGTCTGAGAACAATTTGAATCCAGGTACTCCTAACTCCAGGACCAGTGCCTTATCCACTGCACCACCTAGCCACCCCTACTATTACTTTTCTTAAAAAATATATTTTTTATTTTATTGAAGTCCAAATATATATTTACCAAATCTTCATCTTTCAACAGTACGGTGAATACTGACCTCTCCTCTAACTCAAAAGTTAATAGGTTTTCTCTGCTTACTTTGAAGCAGGAACTTTCATTGAAATAGCCAATGGAAATTGTTTCCTGTAACATAAATGTTTCCAATATCAATAAATGTTTCTTGTGATGTTCTTGGGTTTTGATAAATACCTTATTGCTCTTTTCTGTGATTTAAAATTTTTTTTTTTGCAAGGCAAATGGGGTTAAGTGATTTGCCCAAGGTCACACAGCTAGGTAATTATTTAAGTGTCTGAGGTCACATTTGAACTCAGGTCCTCCTGACTCCAGGGCTGGTGCTGTATCCACTGCACCACCTAGCCACGCCTCTTTTCTGTGATCTTGCTAAAATGTTGACTCAATAATAAAAAATTCTGAAGGATTTCCTAGTTGACCACCTTCAAATTCTTGAATAATCTGTGATTTTTCTAGTCATTTCTGGTGAGAGTAGTAATCAGTTCCCATCAAGGTCAAGGTCAAGTTATTCCATTATACCCGTTTTTCTTTATTGTCGTTAATACATATCTGTTGGTTATATCTACTTGTATTTAAATCTGAATTCACTGTATTAGCCAATGGAAAATTATTGCTCTGATTCTAGAAACTTTCAAGATCAAATATGCTTCCTGTGAAATTTCATGAGATCTTGCCAAATTACTTTCTCCCTCTTTTCTCTTCCCTTCCTCTTTATCAAGTAAGAGAAATAATGAAAGTCCATCAGGAATTTCTTTCTTAGTTCTTATTTTATCATTAAATTAACCAGTGATCTTCCTGTCTGTCCCAATAAACTAGAAAAATCATTTAATCCTTTCTAATTGTATCACTTTCTCTCTGTTGAATGCTATTTATGTTTTTTGGAAGAATTGAAATATATTTAATATTTTTTAACATTGAATATTACATTGGATACTTACCAATTCCTCTATATAAAAATTAATATTTTCCCCTAGTTACATTTAGGTTTGAAAGTCAATAGACAGTTATTTCCTGAATGCAGATTCTTCAGTGAACAATAAATACTTCTTGTCAACTTCCAGGAAATCTTTTTAAATTATTATCATTCTCTTTTCTTCAGATTTGGTGCTTATATCATTAATCCAAGAATAAAAATCCATTGGGGTTTTCCTGGATGTCTCTCTTTAAAATACTAATCAATTCGCCCGTGATCTTCCAGTCATACCTCATAAACAGGATGCTTGATTCTCCATATGCTTTCAATTACTAAGACACACTCGTTTAAAAAATTAAACACTTTACATTTGATTGAAAAACAAATATATTCATAATTAAGCATTAAGTCAGTCCTTGAAAAATGTATTCATAGTTTCCTCTACTTTCATTTACACTAAATCTTGACTATGAAAGCTAGTGGGAAATTACTTCCTGGCATATAAATAAATGCTTATGGATCAGTGTTTCTTTTCAACTTCCAGGATATATTAATAAATCCCTTTATGCATCTTTTCTCAACTTATGCTACTTCTACCATTCATCAAGTAATATGAGATATTTGGTCATTTCTGGTTAGCTTGCTCCAACAAGTTATTCAATTTACCTGCTATTTTCCAGTGATTTCTCGTGAGCAAAGTAATCATTTACTCTATTTCTGTGCCTTGTCCAATATGCTCTACAGTTTTCTTTATGTTTTTTAAAAAGTCTGTTGAGGTTATATTTTTAATAAATCTTCATCTTGATGAAAAAGCGTAAAGACATCACTTGTACAAAAATATTCATAGCAGCCCTGTTTGTGGTGGCAAAGAATCGGAAATTGAGTAAATGTCCTTCAATTGGGGAATGGCTTAGCAAACTGTGGTATATGGATGTCATGGAACACTATTGTTCTATTAGAAACCAGGAGGGATGGGAATTCTGGGAAGCCTGGAGAGATTTGCATGAACTAATGCTGAGTAAGATGAGCAGAACCAGAAAAACACTGTACACCCTAACAGCAACATGGGGGTGAGGATCAACCGTGATGGAATTGCTCATTCCATCAGTGCAATAATCAGGGACAATTTGGGGCTGTCTGCAAAGGAGAGTACTATCTGTATCCAGAGAAAGAACTATGGAGTTTGAACAAAGACCAAGGACTATTACCTTTAATTTAGAAGAAAACCTGATCTTATTGTCTGATCTTGCTCTCTCTTATATTATATATGCTGTTTCTTCCTTAAGGATATGATTTCTCTCTCATCCCATTCAATTTGAACCATTGTAGACCATAGAAACAATGTAAAGACTGACAAATTGCCTTCTGTGGGGGGTAGAGGGAGGGAAGTAAGATTAGGAGTAAAATTGTAAACCTCAAAATAAATAAAATCTTTAAAAAAGTAAATCTTCATCTTTCATCATTTCTTTGAACATTGGCCAATCCTTTCAAAGGTCAATAGATTTCTTCTAATTGCATGTAGAAATGAGCTTATTATAGACTCACTTGTACCCCCCTATAATAACTATTATATCCAGTAGCAAATTGTTATCTGGAATCTAGATGTGTCCTGGATCAATAAATATTTCTTTACATGATCACTGAGATCTTAATGCCTTCGTTTTCTTTATGATTTTGATACTTAAGGAGTTATTCTATTAGTATAAGTTTATTGGAGGATTCATCATAGACTTTTTAAAAATATTAATGAATAACCTCTTATTTTCTAGTTATTCCTAGTAAACATGTAATCAATTCTCTTGTGGCCACACCTCTTCCACTTCTTTGTTATATATCTTAATCTGATTAAAATATAAAATGTTTTAAAATTATCTCAATACTTTTGACTTGATAAAAGTATTGCATTCTTTATTTTTTAGGGTATTGCAAGGCAAATGGGGTTACGTGACTTGCCCAAGGCCACACAGCTAGGTAATTATTAAGTGTCTGAGATCGGATTTGAACTCAGGTACTCCTGACTTCAGGGGTGGTGCTCTATCCACTGTGCCACCTAGCCACCCCAAAGTATTCCATTCTTAAGACAGATCATTTAAAAAACCCTTTAAGTTAATTACTAATCCATCCTGTCATAGAAATGTTTTTTTTTTTTTATCTACTGCCATTACATGTAAAATCTCCAGTCTACTAGCCAATGGCAAATTGTTTCTTAGAACTGACATGCTCCTGAGATGAGTTAGTTTTCTTGTTTATTTTAGTGGGATCTTGATAAATTGTTTTCTTCCAGATTTCTGTCCTCATACTTCTTCTTGAATTCAGCGAGTAATGGAAGGGACATTTCTTTTTGGCTCTCTTTTAAATGATAATGAATGTACATGTGATTTTACAGTCAATCACAGCAAATAGAGAGATTACTTATACCATATGTTCATTTCTTCTAGACTGTAATATTTAAATAAATTATTTTGAAATTTTTGGAATACAAACAAATATTTTACATCTCTCCATCTTTCACTATTACATAGGACCCTCACTAATCATCCTTTAGTACTCAAAGTATTTTACTAATTAAATATGCTTAAATAAAAGTTCAAATATGTTTTAATTCATTTTCATCATTTAAATATCATAGCCTACATTTAGAATTCAATCTTATTTTACTTCCATTTAAATGAGTACCAGTGAGAAATGATTTCCAAAAATCTAAAAGCTTCCAAGATAAATGCTTATTATTTTCTCTTCCATGAAATGTTGCTCTATTTCTTTCTTGCTTGCTTTGTATACGTATTAATCTTTAAATATTCTGACTTGAACTGATTCTTTTAAAAATCATGAGGCTTTTCCCCAACTTTCTTTTAGTCATGAACCTTTGATTCAGTAGCCAATGAAAAATTGGCTACTGGAATCTAGATGCTTCCAAGATCAATTATATTTCTTGTTAACTGCCATGAGATCTTGCTAAAATTCCTTTCTTCCCATTTTATCTTCCCGAGCTCCTTGTAAATTAAGGTAATTAATATAAGTCCACAGGAGACTTAATGCTTGTCTTTCTTCTAAGGTAATTAGATATCTATTTAGCTGAGATTTTTCCAGTAAGTACTAATAAACAAAAAGATTTCTTATACCCTATGTTCACCTCTTCTCATATGTATGAATCTTCCAGTTTTTAAAATACTACATTGTACATTCTTCATTCTTCTTCTTATGTATATCTTTTATTATTTGAACTGTTTGGAGTACAAGCATGGTTTAAATTCATCTTCATCATTAAACATTAAATTAGATTGACAAACACCTTCACACTGATGTCAGTCTATTTCCTTTACTTCAATCTAGATAATAATTTTCAATAAAACCATTGTCAAATTATTCCCTGAAATCCAGATGCTTCAATGACCAACATGTGTTTCTTATCGTTTCTTGTCAATTTCCAGAAGGTCTAACTAAATTCTATTCTTCCTCTTTTCCTTGCTTTTCTCATTCTGTCATTCAGCTGGCAAGAAAAGTTTATTGGAAATTTTTTGGTTAGTTCTCTTCAAAATAATAAGCAATTGAATAGCAAATTTATGGTCTTTTGTGTATAAATGAGGTAATTGATTACCCTATATGCCAAACTACTCCAGAATATCCTACTTTCTTGTGAGGGTCTATATACATATAACATTTATATATTTAAATACATAAACATGTTTAAATCATCTTCCTCTTTCAACATGGTACAGAAGATTGAAGCACCTGCTAGCTAATTAAAAAATCATTTCCTTTATTCACGATGCTTTCAATATAAATCATTGCTTCTTGTCAACATCCAGGACATCCTATTAAATTCCTTTTCCTTTTTTTCTTCTTCTACTGCTTATATTATTAAGTTATTAATACAAGATCATTGGGAATATACTGATCAACAATTTTCAATGCACTACTCATTTCACAATTGATTGTACCAACCAATTCTGATAAGCAGGATAATAAATGTCTTTATAAACTTAGTTCTTTTGGTGTATACTATTAAAAATGTATCACAACACAGATGTTTAAAAAAAACATGTATCTATAAACAATAAGCTGTGGAATGACCTCTTCCTTCATTAGAAAGTCTGTAGAATTTCTTTGCTTGCATCTAGATGAGAATGCTATCATTTAGTCATTAATATAAGTTCATTTAGTATTTTCTGTTTGGTTTTTCCAATGGACTAGCCAGTTCACCAGTGATTTCCCATTCAATCCTGTTAAGCGGAATAATAGATGAATACATGCGCTCAGCTCTTTGATCAATGATCATTGTTTATTGTAAAAAACTTACAATTACTTTCAGTACAACATGTTTCTTCACTTTAATTTTCATCGTTATACAGTACATTGGAACCTGATCAACTCCACTGTAAATAGATCAATAGGTTTTCTTTATGTCAATTTTGATAGAAATATTCATTATTTTATTTTTTATTTTTTTTATTTTTTAATTCATTTTTATTAACGATATTATTTGACTTTTACAATTTTCCCCCAATCTTGCTTCCCTCCCCCCTCCCCCCCCACAGAAAACACTCTGTCAGTCTTTACTTTGTTTCCATGTTGTACCTTGATCCAAATTGGGTGTGATGAGAGAGGCATCATATCCTTAGAGAAGAGACAAGAAGTCTAAGAGGCAACAAGATCAGGCAATAAGCTATCTGTTTTTTTTCCTAATTAGAGGGAATAGTCTTTTGCACTTTGTTCAAACTTCACAGCTCCTTATCTGGATACAGATGGTACTCTCCTTTGCAGACAGCCCAAAATTGTTCCCAATTGTTGCACTGATGGAATGAGCAAGTCCTTCAAGGTTGAACATCACTCCCACGTTGCTTTTAGGGTGTAAAGCGTTTCTCTGGTATGGCTAATCTCACTCAGCATCAGTTCATGCAAATGCCTCCAGGTATCCCTGAATTCCCATCCCTCCTGGTTTCTAATAGAAGAATAGTGTTCCATGACATACATATACCACAGTTTGCTAAGTCATTCCCCAATCGAAGGACATTTACTAGATTTCCAATTCTTTGCCACCACAAACAGGGCTGCTATAAATATTTTTGTACAAGTAACGTTTTTACCCTTTTCCCTCATCTCTTCAGGGTATAGACCCAGTAGTTGGTATTGCTGGGTCAAAGGGTATGCACATTTTTGTTACCCTTTGGGCATAGTTCCAAATAGCTCTCCAGAAGGGTTGGATGAGTTCACAGCTCCACCAGCAGAGTAATAGTGTACCAGATTTCCCACATCCCTTCCAACAACCATCATTATCCTTCCTGGTCATATGGGCCAATCTGAGAGGTGTGAGGTGGTACCTCAGAGAAGCTTTAATTTGCATTTCTCTAATAATTAATGATTTAGAGAATTTTTTTCATATGGCTATGGATAACTTTGATCTCCTCATCTGTAAATTGCCTTTGCATATCCTTTGACCTTTTGTCAATTGGGGAATGGCTTTTTGTTTTAAAAATATGATTCAGTTCTTTGTATATTTTAGAAATGAGTCCCTTATCAGAATCATTAGTTGTAAAGATTGTTTCCCAATTTACTACATTTCTTTTGATCTTGGTTACATTGGTTTTATCTGTGTAAAAGCTTTTTAAATTAATATAATAGAAATCATCTAATTGGATTTTGGTTATTTTCTCCAACTCTTCCTTAGTCATAAACTGTTCCCCTTTCCATAGATCTGACAGTTAGACTAGCCCTTGATATTCCAATTTGCTTATAGTATTGTTTTTTTTTTATGTCTATGCCCTGTAACCATTTGGATCTTATTTTGATAAAAGGTGTGAGGTGTTGGTCTAATTTAAGTTTCTTCCATACTAACTTCGAATTATCCCTGCAGTTTTTACCAAAGAAGGAGTTTTTATCCCAGTGGGTGGACTTTTTGGTTTTATCTCACAGCAGATTACTATAATCATCTCCTGCTTTTATGCCTAGTCTATTCCACTGGTCCACCACTATATTTCTTAGCCAATACCACAGTTCTGATGACTGATGCTTTATAACATAATTTTAGATCAGGTAGGGCTAAGCCACCTTCTTTTGCACTTTTTTTCATTAAGCTCTTGGCAATTCTTGACTTTTTATTTCTCCATATGGATTTACTTACAATTTTTTCTAACTCCATAAAATAATTTTTTTGAATTTTGATTGGTAGGGCACTAAACAGAGTGTTTAGTTTTGGTAGAATTGTCATTTTTATTATATTAGCTCTACCTATCAATGAGCAGTTGATATTTTCCCAGTTATTTAAATCTAATTTAATTTGTATGAGAAGTGTTTTATAATTGTTTTCAAAAAGATTCTGAGTCTGTCTTGGCAAATAGACTCCCAAATATTTTATATTATTTGAGGTTACTTTGAATGGGATTTCTCTTTCTAGCTCTTCCTGCTGTTTCTTGCTAGACATATATAGAAATGTTGAGGATTTATGAGGGTTTATTTTATAACCTGTAACTTTGCTAAAATTCCTAATTGTTTCCAGTAGTTTTTTAGATGATTTCTTGGGATTTTCTAGGTAGACCATCATGTCATCTGCAAAGAGTGAGAGTTATGTCTCTTCCTTCCCAATTCTAATTCCTTTAATTTCTTTTTTCTTCTCTAATTGCTGATGCTAACATATCTAATACAATATTGAATAGTAGTGGTGATAATGGGCACCATTGTTTCACCCTCGATCTTATTGGCAATGCCTCTAGCCTCTCCCCTTTGCATATAATGCTTGTTGATGGTTTCGGATAGATACTGCTCATTATTCTAAGGAACAGTCCATTTATTCCTACACTATCTAGTGTTTTTAATAGGAATGGATGCTGTATTTTGTCAAAAGCTTTTTCAGCATCTGTTGATATGATCATATGATTTCCGATAGGTTTGTTGTTGATATAACTGAGTATACTATCAGTTTTCCTAATATTGAACTAACCCTGCATTCTGGGAATAAATCCTATTTGAACATAACGTATTATCCTAGGGATGACTTGTTGTAATCGTTTTGCTAAGATTTTATTTAGGATTTTTGCATCTATATTCATCAGGGAAATAGGTCTATAATTTTCTTTCTCTGTTTTAACTCTTCCTGGTTTAGGTAACAGTACCATATTGGTTTTATAGAAATAGTTAGGCAGAGTTCCATCTTTCCTTATTTTTCCAAAGAGTTTATATAGGATTGGAACCAATTGTTCCTTAAATGTTTGGTAGAATTCACTTGTGAATCCATCAGGCCCTGGAGATTTTATTTAGGGAGTTCAGTAATGCCTTATTGAATTTCTTTTTCTGAGATAGGGTTGTTTAGGTATTTAATGTCTTCTTCATTTAACCTGGGCAACTTATATTTTTGTAAATATTCATCCATTTCACTTAGATTATCAAATTTATTGTCATAGAGTTGGACAAAATAATTTCGAATTATTACATTAATTTCCTCCTCATTGGAGGTGAGTTCACTTTTTTCATTCATGATACTAGCAATTTGGTTTTCTTCTTTCTTTTTTTTAATCAAATTGACCAGAGGTTTATCAATTTTATTGGTTTTTCATAATACCAAATTTTGCTTTTATTTATTAATTCAATAGTTTTTTGCTTTTGATTTATTAATTTCTCCTTTAATCTTTAGAATTTCTAATTTGGTATTTAATTGGGGATTTTTGATTTGACCTTTCTCTAGTTTTTTTAGTTGCATGTTTAGTTCATTGATTTCCTCTTTCTCCGATTTATTCATATAAGCATTTGGAGCTATAATATATCCTCTGAGAGTCGCTTTGAATGAATCCCATAGTTTTCGGTATGTTGTTTCATTATTATCATTATCTAGCATAAAATAGTTAATTTTTCTATAATTTGTTTTTTGGTCCACTCATTTTTTTAAAATGAGGTTATTCAGTTTCCAACTTTTTCTGGCTCTATTTCTCCTTGGCCCAGTATTTCATATGACTTTTATTGCACTGTGACCTGAGAAATATGTATTAACTATTTCTGCCCTTCTGAAGTTGATCATTAGGCTTTTATGTCCTAGTACATGGTCAACTTTTGTTTAAGTTCGATATACTGCGGAGAAAAAGGTATATTCCTTTCTCTCCCCATTCAGTTTGCTCCATAAGTCTACCATATCTAATTTTTCTAACAATCTATTTACCTCCCTAATTTCTTTCTTGTTTGTTTTATGATTTGATTTATCTAGATATGATAGCTGGAGGTTGAGGTCACCCACTAGTAGAGTTTTGGTTTCTATGTCTTCCTGTAGTTCTTTCAGCTCCTCCTCTAAGAATCTGGGTGCTGTCCCACTGGCTACATATATTTTCAATATTGAAATGACTTTATTGTCTATGGTACCTTTTAAAGAGGTAAAGTTTGCTTTCTTATCTCTTTTAATGCTATCTATTTTTGCTGCTTCTTTGTCTGAGATAAGGATTGCTACCTCTGCTTTTTTTTTACTTCAGCTGAAGCAAAATATATTTTGCTCCAACCTTTTACCTTTACTCTATATGTATCTCTCTGCTTCAAATGAGTTTCTTGTCAGCAGCATATTGTAGGATTCTGGTTTTTAATCCACTCTGCTATTTGCTTACGTATTAAGGGAGAGTTCATCCTATTCACATTTAAGGTTATGATTACCAATTCTTTTTTTTTTAATTTTGAGTTTTAAGTTCTTTCTCTCTCTCTCTTTTTTTAAGGGTTTTGCTAGGCAATGGGGTTAAGTGGCTTGCCAAAGGCCAAACAGCTAGGTAATTATTAAGTGTCTGAGACCGGATTTGAACCCAGGTACTCCTGACTCCAAGGCTGGTGCTTTATCCACTACACCACCTAGCTGCCCCGATTACTAATTCTTTATTGAGCTTCATGCTATCTTCCCTCTGTTTGGATTTTCCCCCTTTCCCCCCTGTTATCCATATTCCCCAGTCTTTTTTTTCTGAAAACTACCCCCTTCAGTGTGTTTGCCCTCCTATATCACACCCTCCCCCTTTCTTTCCCTTTCCTTTTTTCCCTTTTCCCTTCTATTCCTTTTGTTATTTCCCCTTATTTCCCCTACTCTTCTTCCCTTTCTCCATCCACCCTTCCCCTTTTCCCCTTTTAATACTTGAAAGGTTAGATATTTTATAAGTTAACTGTGTATGTGTAGGTTGACTTTAAGCCAAGTCGGATGAGAAGAAGTTTCAGGTGTTTCTCTTCTGCTCCCTTCTTCCCCACTATTAAGATATGTTTTTTTTGTACCTCTTAGTTTAATGAGATTTATCCCATTCAATACCCTCCCTCCTCCTGTTTCTTTCCTATCCCACTTTTTATGGAGGTAGTGTTATTTTTAGATCATGCTATCTAAGTAATAAAAAATTCTGAGTGTCTGTCCCTTCTAGTTCTGTATATTCTATCAAATAGAGTCAAAATTCCTGAGAGTTATTAGAGTCTTTCCCCAAAGTGGGGTTAAAGCCAGTTACACCCCATTAGATAGTAGTCTCATGGATAGGTCATGAATATCCATCATTTCTGGCTAGGTGTATTTTCTCTTTTAGAGTTACATTTCTCAAGGTTTATGAGAATATTTTCCCCCCATGCTGGAATATAGCCAGGTTCAACTTACTGGATTGCATTTTTTTCCTTTTACAATCTCTCCTTTTTTTTTACCTTCTCATGTGTCTCTTGAACCTCCTGTTTGATGTCCAAATTTTCTGTTTAGCTCTGGTCTTTTCATCAGAAATTTTTGGAATTCTTCCATTTCTTTAAGTGTCCATATTTTTCCCTGGAAGAGAAGGCTCAGCTTTGCAGGAAAGTAGATTCTTGGCTCCATTCCAAGCTCCCTTGCTCTTCGAAATATCTTGTTCTAGGCCCTTCAATCCCTTAAAGTTGATGCAGCCAGGTCCTGCGTGATCCTTTCTGTGGCTCCTTGATATTTAAATTTTTTCTTTCTGGCTGCTTGCACGATTTTTTCTTTTATCTGTTAGTTCTGGAGTTTGGCCACAAAATTCCTTGGTGTTTTCAATTTCAGATCTTTTTCTGGTGCAGATCGATGTACTCTTTCAATAACTACTTTGCCCTCTGATTCCATATCAGGGCAGTTTTCCATCGCTAGATCCTGTAATATTAAATCCAGCCTTTTTTTTTTCTCTTCAATGATTTGAGGAAGTCCTATAAATTTCAGGTTTCCCCACCACGATCTTTTCTCAAGTTCAGTGGTTTTGTTGATGAGGTATTTTACATTTGCTTCTATTTTTCCTATTTTTTGATTTTATTTAATTGACTCTTGCTGTCTCATGGAGTCATTAGTTTCTGTAGACTCCATTATTTCTTGGGGGGAGGAGTTTTCCTCAGTAACCTGTTGCAACTCCTTTTCCAATTGGTCAATCCTACTTTTGAAAGAGCTCTCCATTTGACCAATTGAGGTTTTGAGATAATTGATTTCTTTTTGCATTTTCTCATTTTAGGATCTGAGAGAATTATTCTCATTTTGTATTGCTCCAGTTGATGAACTGAGAGATTTATACTCATTTTGCAATTGGTCAATTGATGATCTGAGAGATCTATTCTCCTTTTGTGTTTGTGTAATTGTACTTTCTAAGGTTTTGTTTTCTTGTTGCAAGGTACTAATTCTCTCTCCCAAATTCTTAAGCTCCTTCCTTATTGCTTCAAGGAAGTTTTTCTGTGTTTGATACCAGATTGTATTCTCCTCAAACGTTCAAGATCTCTGTGTGTTGGGGTCTTTCCCTTCCAGGAATTTTTCTATGGATCCCCCTTTCTGCTTACCCTTCTTCATTATGCTAAGACCTTGTGTTGCGTGTGTGGGGGGTGGCTGGTTCACCTGGGCTTGAGATTGCTAAAGGCTTTACTTAGTGCAGTTTCTCTGGCTGGCTAATAGGAGGGACTGGTTGTCCTCTCTGGAGTGTCTGTGACCTTGGTTGGGAGGCCTTCTCCATTTGCCTGAAGGAGGAGTTGGAGTCATTGAATTCTTTTGCCTTCAATCAGTGGTGGGCTTTACCCTGGCCTGAGGTCATTCCTCAGCTGGGCTGGTTCTTCTGGTCACACACCTGGGCCTGAGGCAGAAGTAGTTTGCATTTGTTTGTTTGGGAAGAGGCCTCTGTGCAGTGGAAGCATGGACTCATAGTTTCTCAGACCAGAGGAGTCTAGGGATGGTGTCCACAGCTCTCCTGCACCAGAACTCTCACCCCAGCCTGGTCTCCAAGCTCTAGGGGGACAGCATCAACACCAGCACCCCTGCTTCCCCATGGACCCAAGTCCCTTTCATCCAGGCCCACCGCTGATCCAGCAGGTCTGACTCTCTGGCCCTCAGACTGCCGGTTCCAATTCACCTGTTAAAGTGGCTGATCCAAGGATGATCCTCCCTCTGAGCCCAGACTCACCCGCTGAATTCGGCCAAAGCTGCTGCAGGAGACAAATCCTGAGGTAGATGGTTTTTCTCCAAGCTTTTCTTTCTGGGTTTTGTGAGTCGCATTTCATTTAAGAGATTTGTTTCATGTGATAGATGGGGAAGAGATCAGGAGACTTTAGAACTGTGCCTGTCTTCTCTCCGCCATCTTGGACTGATGTCCCAGTCCTATAATTTCTAGTCCTTAAATGCAGTGTTTGCCTTACATAACAGAAGCCTGCAGCTGCTCTACAATGAAACTTTTTCTGTTCTTGTTTTTCATCACATGAAATGAAAACCTGGTCAACAACCTGCCAGTGATCTCCTTCAAAAATTGTATGACTGCTGGTAAAGTCATTAGCATATTTTAAAATAACTGCTACCTATGACAATGGCATTTGAACTCTAACAAAAAGAGAAAACCCAATAGAACTATTAAGTAAAACTAAACTTATATTGCTATAAAACATAGACATATTCATATTAGTGATTACAATCTGTTATAAACGGTGTTGTAGTTACCAAATAGAATCCGTTCATAAAAGAGTAAAAACAAAGGGTAGAGAGGAAAATAGATCTGCAGCAACATAAGTACAAAAATGAACTAGGTCAGATCAATTTGAAAGCATGGAGAAATGTAAATAGAAGGAATAAAACAAATGAATAAAAATAAAAGAGATGTGGACAACAACAAAATGGATGATAGACACAAATATGATGCATCATATTTCCAAAGATGATTTAGATGCAAGTAGTGGAACAAGAGGCATTATCTAGGAAGGGCACGATCAGGAATAAATTAGCTTTATCAGGTAGACAAAATGAAAGATAATTCAACTGCACTATTATCTCTGAATTGTAAAACAAACTTAAGGTAAATAACCTCATGACAGTGGACAATTAACATGTACTTGAATTCTTAATAATTTGTTATCATATTGCTATATGAAAAACAGAAATGATACAAAAGAAGGCAAATCTTGAGAAGAGGTAGGACTTGATCAAAGGGGTAACAAAAATATACTGGCAGGTGGCTGGGTGGCACAGTAGTTAGAGCACTGGCCCTGGAGTCAGGAGGACCAGAGTTCAAATTCGGCCTCAGACACTTAATAATTACCTAGCTGTGTGGTCTTGGGTAAGCCACGTAACTCCATTTGCCTTGCACATACCTAATATATATATATATATATATATATATATATATATATATTTATATATATATATATATATATATGTGTGTGTGTGTGTGTGTGTGTGTGTGTATGTATATGTATTTGTATACATACATACATACAATAGGGGGTAACATCATTTTGAAAAATCTTAGAGACTGATTTTCAAACTATCTTCAATAAGGCATGGCAACAGAAAAATGGAGAAAAACACATAGTGTTAATATCACCCAAAAGGTGACAAGAGATCAAACAACTATTTATTTTTATTTTAGGCAATGGGGTTAAGTGACTTGCCTAAGGTAACACAGCTAGGTATTTATTATGTGTCTGAGGTCGAATTTGAACTCAGGTCCTCCTGACTCCAGGGCCAGTGCTCTATCCACTGTGCCATCTAGCTGCCCCCATAAAACAACAATTAACTGATACATGTGTTTTCTCACATACATAAAATTTTTAGGCAAATGGTCTATGTATATACAAAGGGTATTTTTGTTGAAATTGTCAGGAAGTAATATGCAGACCTTTACTGATCATTTTCTACAAACCATTTCTTCACACCATTGATTGAAAGGCATGTTGAGAAAACAAGATCTTTCTGCGTGGTGGACTTCAAATTTGTGGCTTGCAAAGCAACATTTTACTTAGTAGTGGTAGAAGAGAAGGGAATCTTAAAGGTTATTCTCCAAAAAGGTATTTCCCAGGCTTATGAAGTCATATAAGATTCCTTCCATAGATTCAAAACAAAGAGAATGTTGTTCAACAATCTGCTGCTTATGGGGTTTCTAGGTAGTGCTGTGGATAGAGCACCGGCCCTGGAGTCAGAAGTACCTGGGTTCAAATCTGGCCTCAAACACTAAATAATTACCTGGCTGTGTGGCCTTGAGCAAGTGACTTATCCCCATTGCATTGCAAAAACTAAAAAAAAAATACACAATCTGCTGATTTTCAAAACCAAGAAATCACAAACCAGGGAGACATATGCCTATATGGACAGTGTCAAATGAAGATTTCAGAAGCAAGAGAAGTTCCTAAAAGATGATCAAGTCATCCAAATGCTCATGTCTGCATAGGACAAATCACTGATTCAATCAAGCCCTAGAATCAAACTCTATCTCAGAGCCTAGTAATCTACGAAAGAAAAGTCAAATAGGTGAAAAATGGATGGTGTCCAGATTAGGACTTATAATTAATGATCAATTTATTCATCCAAACACCTATCTTTGTCAAAAATTTCAGGTAGATGATGGAAGCCAAAAATTGCTGATGAAAACAGTAAGCTATATTGCATTTAGGACATTGTGCAATACTTTTAATGATATCAAGATATTTCTTGACAAAAAAAAAAAAAAAAAACCAAAACATATCTTTGTAATACCAGTAGTCTCCTAGTTATGCTCTATGGCTCAATAACAGTACTGCACTATTACTCAGGAAATACAAAACATTCAGGAAACGGAGACTTCCAGCAGGTTAGATGACATCCTTCAAAAAATGTGAGGGGAGTGACAAAAATTGGACAGGAAGATCAGTGGATCATGATATTGCATGATCATCATTTTTTCACCAAAGAACAATTGAGGAAGCAGGACATCAGAAAAGAACGAACATTAAGTGAGGAATATGGAAACTTTTGCCCAAAGCCATGCTCTGTCACTAGATAGTTGTTAGGCTTTAAAGTTACTCAACTTCCAAAAACCTCTGTACCATCAGTAATAAAAGAGATAGAATGGATGATTTTGAAGATTTCCGTCAATTCTAAAAATTTCAGAATTCTAACCAACACCTTAAGTGGACTTCAAATTTCAAAAGTAAGTTTTATTTCTGTTTTAGTAAGACTAAAGACTACATATATGAATACATAATATGCAGGGGACTTAAGGTTACGGTGGTGGTGTGAAGGGTAGTAAAAGGACCAGTTCTTCCACAATATATTCTAGGAATTTTACAAAGCAAAATGCACAAAGATGAATTATTATCAAGAAATTCAAAAAGAAGCACAAATGTGCTCCTTCATAATATGTGAAACTGAAAAAGACAGCAGTATTCAAATGTACTGTAAGTGGTGACCCATAAGGAGACGCAACATGAAATGAGGTGTATAAGCTTAAAACCTATTGTAGTAATTTGACTAGAAAAGACCTAAGTGGGTTAGGGGCTGTAAAATCACAGCATTGTCCATCCAGACCAGGGGTATTTAATGCCAGTGTTCTAATGTGGATCACTGAAGTCTGCCAGTGCTCTACAAATAGAGATATGAGCAGAGCCAGAAGGAAGGAACAAGAATCTAGGAAAAATACAATTCAATAACTTCATAAGGCAATCAGAAACATAAGCTCACAAAGTCAAAACATTCAAAATAAGAGAAAATATGAAGTATCTACTATTAAAAACAACTAAGCTGAAAAAGTGATCAAAGAGAGAGATCATTTGAAAATCACACTCCCCCAAAATCATGATATGGTAAAAAAAAAAAAAAAAAGACTGGATACGAAAATTGCTCAGATTTTCTAGAGCCAGTGAGCAAAAGAGGACAAAAGAATGAGAACAAAAGTGAACAAAAAGAAAATCAGTTACCTGCTTAAAAAAATAAACTTGAAGAAACATTTTCATTAAATTCCAAAAATTGTAGTTCAATCCCTCAAAAAATGCTCCACCTAGTGACATGGCATTGAAGCATTCAAAGGAAAAATTAAATGAATTATAGGGAGATATATACAATTAAGCTATAATAGTCAGGAGATTCAACTTATCCTCACAGATAATGAAAACTTGCACAAAAATTAAAGGAAGTTATTAAGGACTCACATTAAAAGTTAGAAAAGTTAGGTGACAGATTTCTAGTTATTAGCAGGGGATAATTAGAACAAATATTCATATTCTTAACTATGTGGAGTACTTTCACAAAAATTGACCCTGTCAGGCTAGAAAATCTTATCAAAAAATGGAAAAAGAGAAATACTAAACATATCCTACTGATAATTCCATAATTATTATCACTAAAGGGAATTTGATTCTAAAAAATCAGACCCTTTAATCAATCAAAGAAAGAAAAGATAAATGAATTAGGCATGCAACTAAAGAAATGAGAAAAGTAACAAGTCAAAAAATTTTAAACAAAAAAAGAATGTTGAAAATTTAAAAAAATAACAAAAGCAAAAATTTAAAAAATAAAAAGTTGTTTCACAAAACTTATACTAACATAAGCCATCAGCTAATGAGATTAAAACTGATCTTGTGTTATTTATTGATTTCATTTACAATTAATTCATTTTGTCCTATAATTGCTTTTATTCTATATTTAAGTCACAGTTCTTTGTTTCTGAAATTAGTTCAGAACTTAGCTATACTGTAATGGGTTAATTTTATGCTCATCACTGAGTTATTCTTGCTACAAAATTTTACTAACTTTGAAAAATGTGTATGAACACAAAGGGACTTGCGCCTGATATCTTTCCTTACCAAGGTGTCATTCAAAGATGTATGTTTTGCTGTCCAAAAGTCTGGAGTACTTTCTTGCTTCTGGATTCAAACAAAAAGTACTTCCTAGGGGTGGCTAGGTTGCACAGTGGATAGAGCACCAGCCCTGGAGTCAGGAGTACCTGGATTCAAATCCAGCCTCAGACACTTAATAATTAACTAGCTGTATGAACTTGGGTGAGTCACTTAACTCCATTGCCTTGCAAATTCCTAAAAAAAAAGCACTTTCTAGTCTCATGAGAGAAGAAGAGGAGTTATTTCTAGCCTTGATTATCAAACTCCCAACCAGTTATTTTGTTCCCTGCAGCTCAGTTCTGCACCCGGTGTTGCTGCTCTCAATCTCATGATATCAACTACCCTGCTCTATTCTTTGTTCTGTATTCCCTAATACTTATAAAAAAAATTGTCCTCGTGTTCAGTCTTTGACTAAATGGAAAAACCCATTTACCCATTTTTGACAGGCATGATGGTCCTGCTAGCAAATATTATCTTGCTTAGAGTTTTGCCTCAGTTTACCCTTTTGCTAAATTCCATTCAAAAGACTAACATTATTTCGAAAGAGGCCAAATTTCCATAATCAAAAGTGAAAAAAGGAAAATTCAGAGCAAAGGGAAAGGAAATTACTCAAAACTCTTTGTCCAATTTCATTTAAAAATGAATACCTGATAAATGAAATTTATGTTTACAGAAATATAAACTCTCAGATTAATAGGACATGAAAAAGAGAAATTAATATAAATAAAAGAAATTTAGCAATCCACAAATGAGTTCCTAGGGCATGTGTTGGAAACTCAGAGTCAGGTAATTTTACAAGTGGATTTCCCTCAAACAAAGAATAGCTATCACCATTATTACAGAAATTGTTTACAAAAATTGATGACCAGCTATTTATTAAACATCTGTGATGTGATTGCTACGATAATAGGTCTTGGGGAGACTAGTTCAAAGAACAAAATTATTTGTACTTTTTAGGCACCCACATTCTAATGGGAGATGAAATGTACGCACATAAAAACATTAATGAAAAGTGAATAAATGCAAATATGTGTAAAATAGTTGAATGGAAGGCAGTTTGGAGGAAGAGTACTAGCTATTGGAAGAATTAGGAAAAATTCCATGTACAAGTTGGTAACGGAGTTGCATTTAAAGGAAGAAAGTACTCTTTGATATAGAGAAAGGAGATAGTCCACTACACTCCTTCTATAAAAGAAATAAAATCATGATCCACAAACCAGGAAGTAACAAAGACCACTATCTCTACTGAATTGTTATTGAATAAAATATTAACCAAGAAGCTAGAATAAATTCTTAAAATGTAATACACTTTGATCAAGTTGGCTTTCTACAAGAAATGAAACATAAATATTACACACCACATTAACAGCAATAAATGGCAATAAAGATCACAGTATTATAGCAATATTTTTCAAAAATATTTTGATGGGATCTAAAAGTCATTTTTTGTTAAAAGTATTAAAAACCTTAGGAATAAATTGGATCATTCCTTAATATGATGAATAACAAGTATCTAAAACCAAAAGGCAGAATCATATGTAACAAAAAATATTTTAAAAATAGGAGGTCTTTTTGATAACACTGGAGGTAAAAGGAAGATGGACAGAAGGATTCTGTGATATGGAAGCTAAAATGGAATAGGGGAAGTGCAGGAAAATTCAAAGCCCATTGAGAAGAGGACAGTCAGACAATTGCATGAATATATTCATGAACAGTTTTAGCCTAGTTTGGTTCACTCACCCTCATAAGTGGGTGATTGATTTATCTGTTCAGAATTTTTTCAGCGTGCCTGATTGTTTATATGACTGGCACCTGGTAAATTTGTCACTCCTCTTCTTTCTTCCCCTCCCCCACCTCATTTCTTCCTGTCAAATTGACATCACTTACCCTCAGGAAATTATTGCTTCCTCTAAACTTTATTTGTTGTACATTTTTTATAATGAGTTTTGTCTTCAGATAAAGGTCAGTTAATTTTTATTGCATTCTGAGTAGTTCTTTGCTATAAACAAATATGCCACAAAAATAGGGACAGACAAAACGGAGCCCAAGGATCAAATTGTCTGAGACTTAAGCATAAACCTATATTGACATTCTCATTTTATCCCTCTCTCTCTCTCTAAGTGAATCAGGGGTCAAACTATAGCAGGATACAAAATAAATACGGTAACATAATCTTTGAAAAGCCCAAAGATTCTAACTGATTACTTTACAAGAATTCATTACTTGATAAAAAAAAAATCTGTTGAGAAAACCAGATGAAAACAATTTAAAACAAGCGTAGTTTGGTGGTACAGTAGTTAGAGCACTGGCCATGAAGTCAGAAGGACACGAGTTCACATCTGCCCTCAAACACTTAATAATAGGGCAAGTCAATTAACCCCATTACTTTGCCAAAAAAAAGAAAAGGAAACAATCGAAAACCAAATCAAGATTAGATGATTGTCTCACATTCTACAGTGTACCATATTCTGCAAAGAATTTCAAATGGTTGCATTATTAGAGTGCACAAGGTAACATAATAAACAAATGGAGAATTATTGAAGAAGAAACTTGCATAATTGTGGATAAAGAAAGAGTTCTTATCCAATCAAACAAAGAGAAGGCCATGGGAGACAACAACTGACCATTTTGATTACCAAAAATAGGAAAAAATTTGGACAAAGAAAAGAAAGGCAAATAAACAGAAGAGAAATGATTAATTGGGGGGAAGTTTTACATCATATATCTTTGATAAAAGTCTCATATTCAAGGCATATAAGGAGCAGACTCAAATGAACAACAAAAATCATTATGCAATAGACAAATGGGAAAAGGTGAAAAACAGGATGTTCACAAAAGAAGTTGAAGCTTTCCCTAACCATATGAAAAATGCTCCAAGTTTAAAGAAATTCAGACTCAAACAATTCTGAACTTCCATATCATGCCAAGCAGGTTGACCCTAATGCAAACAAAAAGAAAAATGCCTACTGTTTATGGTACATTGGAAGACATGCATGCTGGGTCACCATAGGTACAGCTACAAATTAGTTTAATTATTCTGGAAAGAAATTTGGAATCATACCCCAAAATGACATCAACCTATAATTACCCTGTGACACATAGATACCACCACTACTATGACTACTGGCTAGCTAGCCAGCTAGCTCTATGGTCATTTGAAGTTTACTGTAAAACTCTTTACAAATATCATTTCATTTTTATTCTCACACCTACCCTGGGAGGAAAGT